>NW_016828762.1:929719-1038322 GCF_001698545.2 Rhinopithecus bieti | reverse complement strand
AAAAAAAAAAAAAAAAAAAAAAAAAAGAATGAAAGGAATAAATATGAAAATATGATACCAGGACAACAAGTATAAACTGATTTTGCACAGCCAAATCAGTATACTTGGTCAATCATCATAGTCCCTTACTTAGTTTGCATCTCCACTATAATACTCTCTCTGCCATTTTGGACTCTGATTATTCTTATATATCATCCTAGGCAACTGTTACAAACATACCTTTTGCTTTTGGTTCTTTTTCAGATTATTATTTACATCTTTGATCATCATTGATCATTTCATCTGCTTGTATATTCTCTGTTAACTAGATGCCAAACTCAGTAATAGCAGATAGTCCGTTGTCTACCAGGCCCCTCTCACTTCAATGCTAGTACAATGCCTCATAACTCATAAATGCTTAATAAATGTTGTGATTAGTTAGTAGTAAAATTGTTCCATTATTCCGGGCAAATGAAAAAAATACATAGTTAACTCAGGTCAGAAAGAGAGTGAAGGCAAGACCCCCGGGAGGGTGCAGCTAGCAGAAACATTGCCAAATCAAATCAGGTTTCCAGTTTACCAAGAGTCAGTGAGCCCTATGGACATACTCTAACCCAAACTGGGGAAATTGGGAACAAACGCTTTTGGAACCCCACATGTTTGGGGGTGGGGTGAGGAGACCTTCACAGGCTTGTAGGCCACATGGCAGTTTCAAGTTTTTCATACACAAGACTTGGAAGTGAAAGTCAGATGTGATTAAAAATACACGTCTTACAGATGTCTGGATACTGTTCAAATCCCCAAAAGTGTGATAGAAAATGCAATTGCTTTCCAGATTTTTAGGGCGGAAAAAAAGGCCACCGTGGTCCCTTTGTCTCCTTATTAAATGGGTATGTTCAAGTGACGTTTTAAATTTGTAGTGTTATGTCAGCTGCCTGTTTACCTTTTGAGTGGTCCTGGTCACTGCCCTGAGACTGAAAACAGGGTAATTGGAGGAACACGTGATGTGTCCCAGGAGATGAAAAGTCTGTATTATTTTTAGCATATGCCGAGTAAGCCTAGGTAAGTGTAACATGCATATAAACATAATTTATGGAAATGAAAAATATAAAATCCTTGATACCATCTCCCTGATACCAAAATAGAACAAAATTATCTTTTAACATTTTCTGCATTCTCATTTTAAAAGAAAATTTTAATTTTACTTATTTTACTTTTAAAAAAAGCCTCTGTAACCATGTGCAGCTGTTTGGCTTTGTTTATAATAACCTGTTTACTTATCAATTTAAACACATGATCTGAACATCTGTCTCCTTCTACCCCAACTTATTTGCTTTCAGTCTTTACTTAAGCTTGATATTGAAGTCAATATCTTTTTTTCTGGGGCTCAGAGGAGTTGCAGAGACCCTAGAGGTGTTTCCTTGCAGAGGACTTGCGAGGTATGTTTAATTTAAGAAGTCACATCCCCCTCCCTTCCCAAAAAAGAAAAAAAAATTGTCTCTGTTACACAGGCAGAGAACAAAACGGGAAAGAAAGGCACTTTGTTTTGCCAGACAAAGACAGGCTATCAATTTTCATAAATCTGCATTCCCAAGACAACTGCTCATGTCTGGTAAGGGGTCTATTTCTTTGAACTTACATACCAGAAAGTATTTTTTCCCTTGTCTCAGAAAGCTGAAGAATACAGTTTAATAATAGTAGTATTTGTATAATTTAATCAATATAAGACAGATAATTGTATTAATCTCAAAAATTCTTTCTCATGAGAATAGGGGTAGTGAATGTGGGAAGGGGGTGCAGAGCTGAGTAGGGAAGTCCTAAACACAATTTATGCAAATACACTTTCTGCTTGTCCAGAGAAGAACGCTCTTTGCAAATGTAAAAATTACATGTGTATGTGCTTGTTTGTATGTATTTATGCATATATATCAGTTGCTAATTATAATATGGACATTTACATACAGTAATTAAACAAGAACCCGGCACATCTGAAAGAGGACTGACAATTTGTGATTAAAAAATACTTTGCAAAGAACCAAACATTCCCCAAATTTACTGGTTTTCAAGTCTTATAACCTTTCTTCTTGTTCTTTACCTTCTTCCCCTCCAGTTTTAACCTCTGAGCAACTGACATGCTTGGACAAATAAAACCCTAGCCATACATCGATATCAACACCAAGCATGCATATGTATAGTATCTGTTCACCTTAATTCATTTCTCAGCAAAGTTTTATATCTGGGTCTTTGAGACAGAGGGGATCATGTTGTTAAGACTGCGTAGTATACATACAGTTAGTGGTATAATGAAATCCCATAAATCATTAAGCATAGATCCGTTATGACACATTGAAAGAGGGTACAATTTGGATTTTTAAAGCTGGCAGTTGTTCCTGTATATCCATAGTATCAGAGAGTGTCAGGCTTTGATTTTTAGGGTAATTTAGACCAGGGATTAACTACCTGGTTGATGACCTGAGTCATCTCATGTGCCTGACAGATGTGTAGCTTTCCTGGCCTCTCTTCTAGAGATTTTGATTCAGCGTGGTGAGGGGTTTCCTGAAAATGATCATTTCTCACAGGTGCCTCAGATAATTCTTGTGATGGGTCAATATGGGAAAACAGCACTTTAGATCTGTGCTGCCAGAGTGAGGTCCATGGTTCAGAAGCTTCAGCATCACCTGTGCTTAGCAACCAAACAGCTCAAAGAGGACAGCCTGGCTGATTTGTTTGTAGGAGACAGGAATTGATTTGGTGCAAGACATCCCAGAAGTGGGGCTTAAGGTAAGCTGGAGGGCTTGGCAAAGGAAGGTGTGAGGCAATGTTTCCATTAGGGATGACTGGAAAAGAAAGAGGCTAGAAAGGAAATATCCAGGGGCAGGTTGTTGGACTGCCAAGAAGAACATGACCTACCAATAAGAGCTTTGTTACCTGAGCCTCTAAGTCCCTTCTTGAAAAGTGATACTTTTCCTGAGGTGGATTGGACTCAGGAAGAAAGAGATGTGGGAACCTGGATGGGTTCCATTCCGAGGGCTAGTGATACCAGACTGTCCTCTGCCGCCAGTACCCTCAGAAGCAAGGTATTGCATTTTCCCCTGGACTAAATTACAGATGTACAGACCTGACTGGCAATTGGAGGTGCAACAGACCAACCACCACAAAACAACAAATCTCTTCCATGGAGCCTTTACTCATGCCTGGGATTTGTCCTTGCTTCCCTCTCTTCTTCCTCCAACTTTTTTCCCCACATGTTGAAATTCTGCGTTACTTTAAAGCTCAAGCCACAAATACTGCCTTCTCTGAGGATCTTCCTTAATCCTCTTAAGTTGGGACTAATTGCCCCTCCTCACTGCTTTCATAGCAGTGTGTTTACACTTGTCAAATCATGCCTTGCATTGGCATAGCATGCCTTTTACTGTAGCGAGCTGGATAGACATTGGCCTTCTCTACTATTGTGTAAGCTCTTTGAGGGCAGGGACTAAATCTTGTCCCTAGATCATGACTCAATGTCTTGCCCAAATATAAAGTAAATAAATATTTGTGGAGTGGAATTATAAGAGGTTCATCTGCATGCTACAGATGCATTTATATAGTGAAGACTATGGGATGAGGTAGGAGGCATACTTGGGAGAGGGAGGGAAGGAGACGGATATGATGTAGTGCATAACAGATCCAAGATCACCAGAAAGAAGAGTCAGCTACATCCTTTACCCTCTTTCCTCTAAAGTTAATTTATGAACTGATCTGTAGTCAGTAATGATACTTAAGGACATGGAAGATTGAAGGGGAAGAGCACAGTGGTGCTGGAAGAATGTCAGATTAGGATCCTGAATGTCTGCTCATCTGGCTTTAAGAAGGCCATTTAACTTCCATGCACCTTAGGCTTTTCACCTATAAAATAGAGATAAAATACTGGTCCTCAGTCCCCCTTGGTTTGCTGTAAAGATACATGAGGTCACTGTGAAAATGATCTGTAAACTGTAAGGATGCTCTTTATGGCCTTTGGGCCAGCATCATTGGCACACCTAGGAGCTGGTTGGAAATGCAGACTCTCAGGCCCCACCCTAGACCTACTGAATCAGGATCTACATTTTAACAATGTCTTCAGGCAATTTGCATGCATATCATTGGTTTCAGAAGCACTACTCTAAAGGACTATACAATAAAATTTACAATTGTTGTTAATAAGGTCCATGTGTGTTGGCAAAACACACATAAGCTCTCACTCCAAAGGACTTCGTGATGGAGGGGCGGGCAGCAGGCAGGTGAGTGAAGGATTCTGGCACTCAGGGGTCCCATCAGTAAGGTAGGAAACAAGATTCCTTTACTGTTGCATAAAAAAAAGGTGGGCAAGCAGACCCCTCAGATATGTGTTCTCTTGATGTCACCTGTTGCTTAGTACTTTTTCCCCGTCCCTTTCCCTCATCAAAACTGCCCTGTCTGTGTTCCTTGTTCTCAAGAACTGTTGCCACATGAGAGCTAGGTGATACAAAATCTTGACTCAGTGTTAAAAGTGCTAAGATGGTATCCCAGACATTTGCATTATGTTATAGGTACTACTAAGACAGTGTTTTCATCCCGAAGAGTTAAGTAGACGATGGGAAATTTGGAGTGTCAGGGAGGACCCCAAAGGACTCATTAAACACCACCATATAAATAGTCATGGCTATTAATGACCATAACTTTGTTTACCTCAGAGTGGTGAAGTTATAGCTGGACTGGAGGGGTCACATGCATTTTTGGACAGTAAGAGACCTGAGAAAAAGAGACTAGAAGAATATTAGAAATTGTCATGAGAACTGCTACATATTAAGTGCTTGCTGTGTGCTGAGCACCCTGTAGGGCTTTTTACCCTCACAGATATGATTCCATATAATCCATACTTTACGGTTATCCTATTTCATAAGCACAGAAGCTGAGATTATGAAATTGACCCAAGGTCACATAGCTTGTGGAGCTGAGATTGGAACTCAGGTTGATGATGGCAGAGAATCCTACTGACAAGAGAGTGCAAGAAGCAGGGCTTTCTAAAAACGTACTGTGGACATCTAATTTTTGATACCATCAAAACAGATACAACAAAATTCAGAGGGACTGGTTAGGATACAAAAAAGACTTTCCCTCCTTATAATTTATTTCTGCATATGATAATATTTCATAGTATAAGTCAATAATTTGGATTGTAACTAAAATACTCTTTAAGCCTTATCCTCAGTTTTGTACTTGAAAATAAAACCAAAAAAGCTGACCGCTTTCATTATACCTTCATTTTGTTTTCTGCTGAATTACAAACAGTTCTTCTATGAAGACACAATAAAGATTAATTGAATTTGACCTGAAAGAAAATCTCCACAAGTTTATATGGAGAGAGGATTTTTGTGTTCATAAAAGTATATCTTGAATTGTATATTCTTCCTTTATATTTTGAAAATAGATTCTAAAGGACAAATAATTAAAATATTTTTGAGCTTACACAGGAAAAGATAAAATACTAGTATATACTTTCTGAAATTTTAAGGAAAATTGCAATATTGTGCACTCGTGTATGTATATGCCAGATGTATAGGTATATGCCAGATGTATAGGTACATGCCAATTTTTTCCAGATTTGTAATATGGTAGTTTTCAGAAGACCAGGACTGTGGAACAATATAATATTAATATATTTCATAATAATAGTCCTTGAATTTTCTTTTACTCTATGTCTGTTTTAGCAGTTACATTGTTAGAGGCTGGAACACATGTGACAGCGTTCCTCCCAATCATTTGGGAACACAGATGTCTGTTAACGAATAGGGGTCATTTGAAGAAATGGCTGGGCCAGAACAACAAAACCTTTTGTGCAAACATATATTATGAGTGCATCTGTTCTGAAGATGTCATAGAATTCAGTTATCTGCTAAACTGAAGACAGAGAAGATATAAATTTATGAGGGAGGCAGGAGTATCTCAAAAGTTTTAGCCATGGTTTCAAGTGTAGCTTCCATGACTTTTGTGGGAATTTGAACAGGTTATTTAACTCCTTGTTCACAGTTTTCCAATAAAATAGGGGACGTGAATAGTATCTATATGCTCTAGATAGGGTTATTGGGAGAATTGAATGAGATGATCCATGATAAGCTTTTAGGACAGGATCTGGTATGTCGGTTCAATAAGAGAGAGTTATCATTATTGACACCAAGAAATGTTTGCTCTTATTATTATTTATAAAAAGAAAAGCAGTTCTGAGTGATACATGGGCACTCTGGATGAAAATTGGGGTTAATTAGAATTGGAATTGTGGAAGTGCTTTAGAACTTGTGCACCTCCCTTCTGGTTTCTGCTCCCTTGCCGAGAACTGTGGTTTCTTATTGGGTCTTGTGAAGTCCTTAAGTCTCAGAAGGCAACAGTTGGGACTTAAGCAAGTAGGGTCCTAGTAGATATATGTTCATTTGTATTTGTGCCAAGCCTTTTAAGATGCCCTAAAATCCTGCCAAGAATTGGGTTTTCCAGAGTTCTATCAGCTCTGAGAATTTGAAAACCAATGTCTAGGGCATGATGGGATATTTGATAACTAGACCAATGTGCAGCGGATAATGTTCCCCAAAGATCAGCAAAATCTTAGATCACGCTGTGGTTGACACTTCTGTTCTTAATTGAAATGCTTCTGCTTTAAAGGCTAGCAATGGCCTTCACTAGGAACTGATAGCATATCATGTGGGAAAATGATAAATTGCACAGGAACTTTTTCATCTTTAGATAATTGTGGTTTAATTTCTATTGTTTATGTGCAACAATATGGATGAAATTGTATCTTCCCAGCAGCTGGTTTGAGAATTTTTTCTAACTGAGGAAATATGCTCTTTGCTGAGAAGCTGCATTCATCCAGCTGTGGAGTAGGAGACAGTATGGGGCTGGGACAAGATTTCATACAGAAGAAAGAAGTGACTCTACATTTATATGAATTAGGAGCTGGAGTTGGGACGAGGGGCCACGGGAGACTGAGAGGCTACATGGGGAAAAAGATGAGAGACAGCAGGAAACCCACTGGTTACTTGGAAAAGAGCTCTGATGTAAGAGAATGTCTTGTGGGTTTTTTTGAGATAAACACTGTGGGCTCTGAAATGAAAGCATCCTCTCTCTCTTTCACATAAAAACTTCCATAGAATTTACATTGCTCACCAGAGCTCATGGGTGGAGTAGATTCTTTCTGGAGAATGCAGAGAGGTGCTGTGTCTGCCTAAAACTGGGTGTCAGGAAAAAACAGAGGCTGAGTGGGAGGAAACCGACATATGGTACACACAAGAGGCGCATGCTAATTGTGGAAAAATGAGAAAATATGGGGGAGTCCAAGGAAGGAAAAAATATCCAGATTCCTACCAGCCCAAGATAGCTATTGTTAATGTGTTGATGTCGTCTGATTCTTGTTCTAGATGGTGCACATTTGTGTCATTCTATTATATTTTTCTCAAAAGAAAATGAGATCCATACAGTATACACTGCTTTATAATTCTTTTCATTTGCTTGACAATATGCTGGGGTCATCTCTCTGACTGTAGGGTGTCATTGGTAGAGGCTAGAATATTGATACACAAAACATTGGTTTCCAAGCTTTTGTGGTTATAATTATTGGTCTGATAAATATCCTGAATAGTTAAATCTTGTACATTTATCTGATTATTTCCTGCATATAAATTTTCCCCCCTCCCTTTCTTTCTGCCATCCATTCATCCAATAGATGGGAGGAAGACATCAACAAACGGTTGCTGTCTTAGCTTGGGCTACTATAACAAAATACCATACCCTGGGTAATTTTAACCACCGACATTTATTTCTCTCATTTCTGAAGGCTGAAAAATCCAAGATGAAGGTGTTGGCAGATTTGGGGCCTCTTCTTGGCTTGCAGATGGCCACCTTCTCACTAAGTCCTCATGTGAGAGAGAGAGAGAGGGGAAGAGAGCTCCAATCTCTCTTCCTCTTCTTATATAAACATTAATCCTGGGGGTTTCAACCTCATGCCTTCATCTAAACCTAATTACCACCCGAAGGCTCTGCCTCCAAATGCTACCACATTGGGAGTTGGGGATTCAACCTATAAATTTTTTGGGGAAATAAACATTTAGTTCATAATTTAGTTTTGAATTTTGAATTATGAACATTCAACATTTAGTTGCTGAATGTTTCCTTGGTGTTGGGCTGTGGGTGAGATTCTGGGGTTACAGATCTATTTCCCTTCATGTGGAAGACATAGGCAATAATCATATAGCCACACAGAAAGAATGTTAAAGTAGCAGTTGCAACAAGCACTGTGCCAAAGAGATACATGACTCCATGGGGACCTAGAGCAGGAGATTTGGTTAACTTAGGCAAGTTACGAAGACTTCCCTGAGGAAGTGACACTTGAGCTGGGATGTGAAGGATGAACAGGAAACAATTAGGTAAAGAGAGAAAGTAAGAGGACCAGAGGGAGAAGGAACAGTAGGTAGTTTTAAGGGCAGCAGGGCATTTTCTAGAGTAAAGGACTAAATAAAGGTCAGCATTAGGGGAGCAGGCACAGCCAGAAGGTTGCAAAGACTTGCTGGTTGAAAGGATATAGTAATTCCAGGTCTTAGCTTAAGTAAAAAGTAAAAGTAAAAAGAAACATATCGTATTTAATTATATTACATTTAAAATGCCCCATTGAGTTTTAAACCATTCTAAGGAGCAAATTTAAATATGGGTTAATGGATATGGTATTGAGAAGGTTGAGTACACCTGGATGAATTTGCAAAAACGTATAAGAAATACCACTTTATAGTGTTTGTGACTCCTTCTGATGGTCCATATCTAAGATCTCATCTGGTTGGGCTTAAAGGAGACATCCATATCACCAGCTCAACAGATCAGCAGAATAACCAGACAGCCCCTCACATGGGGTAGGCTTCATCAAAGAACCATTTTGCCGCCACTAATCCTGGCCCGAGTCTCTTCTCAGTCATATAAAAATATGGTACGCAGAGCAGAACAATGTGGACTAAAGGCAAGAATGCTATAGCTGAGCTGACAAAATTCCATGATATTCTTGGACAGGGTGCTGAATTAGAACACATTTTCATGAAAACTTCCATTATTTTTTGACATGGTTATTTGTTGACACTCCTGGTGAGGCTTCTAAAGAAAATATCACTTCCTAGTCAGATGCAATACTTGGCAGTCACATTGCTTTGCTTCAGGGCTGGTCCTAGCTCATACAGACCCTTGGTGTGAATTAGAGAATGGCATCCCCATGGCAGGTACTTGGCATAGTGATCTTATATGTTGTCAGTGTGAATAAGGAAAAGATAAGCCTTCCCCTTCTCCATCAGTGTGGCATCACACTGAGATGTATGGCTTGACAAGGGGGACGGACTGTAGGCTGCACTTCAGCTTCACTTGGCCCCATATCTGGGGACCTCTGTGCCAGCCACAATAAAGAGAAAGAAAAAGCCAAAGAAGTATCTGCAAGCAAGAGTTGTATTTCTAGCAGAGCAGAGAGAAACACTGTAAGAAAATAGCAGAAACTATAAATGAACGGTGTCCTTAATCATAACTAAATCTGCTGAACTTCCTTGTGGAAATAAGATGTCAGTTGTACAGTACGACCTAATTGTCATCAGCATGAAAGACCAGGTTACATATACTGGATCAAATATTGGAAAGTGGCCTTGCTCTATCCTGTGCTCATTGTGATGCAAGGCATGACTGTGAGGTTGCTCGCCTCATCTTTTATTTTGGTGATTTTTCACAGGAAACTTGAAAAATAAAAAAGCAATATTTGCAAACCACCTCCTCTTTTATATGCTTTCCAATATTTGATCCAATATGTAACCCAGTCTAATCTTCCATACTGATGACAATTAGGTCATACTGTACAACTGACATCTTATTTCCACAAGGAAGTTCAGCAGATTTAGTTATGATTAAGGACACTGTTCATTTATAGTTTCTGTTATTTTCTTACAGTGTTTATCTCTGCTCTGCTAGACATACAACTCTTATTTGCAGATACCTCTCTGGCATTTTCTGTCTCTTTATTCATGGTCTAGAAAGGCCCCAACTTACAGCTCTTTATGCCTTCAGAAAGTCCAATCTGATGCCGATTGGGTATAAAGGGAACATGCTTAGTTTTTGAAAATTTTTTAAAATGTAGTTTTAATTGCTGAAGAACGTAGGGGGAAACAAACAAAATGGTTTACTAGAAAGGCTCTTCCCACAAACCACTGAGCCCAGGGAAAATTATCAATGGTAATGGAGAAAAATACTGTGCTCAATTCAATCAATTGTCTTTTGTTTCTGAATTGTGCTTCTCAAATATATAGTCAGTATGCCAAATATTGGCCCAATTTAGGCCAACCATTAAATGAAGCCTGGCACCAAATTTATAACAATTGTTCAAGAAAACAAAGCTAGCTGGTTCTTCCCAGTGAGAATTTGTGGATATGATCTCAAAAAATTCCAGACATACACAATTCCATTGAAACCTCCTCTACCCATGGGTTTCTTTAGAGCTTCGATGCTACTTGAATCATTCTTTAGTTCTTTATTTATATTGCTTTTTTCATTATAACACTGTCTTTTTCACTTGGAGGGAACATGATCGTTTGCTCTCAAATCCGTTTTGAAGATAAACAAAATGAGATTCCTCACTCACAATGTGCCAAGTTTTCTTGGGAATAAAAGCAAAAGGAGAAAGAAAGAAAAATACGTATAGTAACAATTATTCAAAGCAGGACAACGTAGGAAGCAAACTCAAAACGTGGCAGCAAGTGGGTGAGGGTTGGTACCCTACGGGAGCTCAGAAGCTTCACCTAAGAATTAGGGTTCATCACTGATTTCACCCCATAGACACCAGTTCTTCTATCTTGTTCAGGAAATGGTGATTATGGTGCAAAACAAGCCACCTGAAATCTCAATGGCATGCAGCAATAAGCATTGATTTCTTCCTCACTGGACTGTGGGTTGGCAGACACAGTTTCGCTTCTGGTGGTGGGTCTGAGGGTCAGATGGGGTGACCCCGCATCAGGTGGGGGCAGGCCAGGCTGAAGGGGCAGCAGCTACCTAGGGCATATTCTTCTTCATGAAGGAGGCCAGAAACTGCTGGAGGTCCAAATGGAAACACTTGATTCCTCTTAAGCCCTGTGCTAAGAACTGGCACATGATCACTCTACCCTGCTTAGCCTCTCTGCCTTAATTGGCCAAACTGAACCAGCTGACCAAACCTAGGCTCAAAGGGCAAGATTGGGAGTGGGGCTGAGGGGAGAATATTCCTCCCTTAGAGGGGGATGAGGAGTAAACAAACTAGAATTTGCTACAACTCGATTTTAAGTTACAACTGTATTTCTATTTTTTAAATTTGTAAAATAAGGCTTTGGACCATATAGGCAGAGAAAAATCTATCCTGCCAAAGATTAAATCAGGAAACAATGTTTATGAAACTACCCATTCATTTTTTTATGGACAAATAAAAATTGTATATATTATTGTGTACATGTTTTAGCGTATGTATACATTGTGGAATGACTAAAGCTAGCAAACATAACTGTTGCCCCACATACTTACCAACATTTTTTGTGGTGAGAACATTTAAAATCTATTCTTGGCAGTTTTCAAGTATATGATACCTCGTTATTAACTGTGGTCCCATATTGTAGAATAGATTTCCTGAGTTTGTTACTCCTGTCTAACTGAAATTTGGTATCCTTTGACCAACATCTCTCCAATAGAACCTCCACCATCCCCAGCCCCGGGTAACCATCATCCTGCTTTCTGTTTCTATGAATTTGACATCGTTAGATTCCACAGATAAGTGAGATCACACAATTTTTATCTTTCTATGCCTGAGTGATTTTGCTTAGAAATCACTAAGGATTTTGTCCTCTAGGTGCATCCATGGTGTTGCAAATTATAGGATTTCCTTCTTTTTTAAGGTCAAATAATATTCCACTGTGTATATGTGCCACATTTTCTTTATCCATTAATCTGTTGATGGGCATTTAGGTTGATTCCATATCTTGGTGTGAATAGTGTTGCAGTGAGCTTTGTGGGGAGGATGTCTCTTTGACATACTGATTTCATTTCCTTTGGGTATATTCCCAGAAGTGAGATTGCTGGGTCATATGGTAGTTCTATCAGCTACCCCTTTAAAAAGTCAAAATTAAATAAATTTGATGATCTCCATAAAAATTATAGATTAAGTATATGATTAAATATCAGAATGTCAGTGAGAAAATTGTCATTGCTTTTTAGCTTCTCAAATGTTTTCTATTGCAGCCTGTTTGAGAAGTAGCCACCAGGCTGAGGCAAATGTGCAAAGCTATCCAGGTTGCATGTAACAATTTCTCAATCTCACCCTGGGGTTTTTGTTATTGAGCTAAATCAGGGCTTAACAAAAGTTGGCTGGTAGCCAAATCTGGTAAACCACCAAATCTGGCCTACTGCCCATTTTTGTACCACCTGTGTGCTAGAGATGCTTTTAACATATCTGAATGGTTGTAAAAAACACAAGAATATAATCTGTGACATGTGAAAAGTGTATGAAATTCAAATTTTAGTGACATAAAAAAGCTTTATTGGACCACAGCCATGCTCATTTGTTTACGCATTGTCTCTGGCTGCTTTTGTGCTACAGCTGCAGAGTTGAGTAGCTGGGACAGAGACCGTATGGCCCACAAAGCTGAAAATATTTTCTATATCTTTACTGGCCCATTATCGGAAATCTTTGCCAATCTCTGGACTAAATGATTCCCCCAGATATAAAATGTCATAATTCTAGATGGTTCTTAAAAGATTTGAGACTGAACATTTTTGTCCCGTGAGACAGAGGTGAACAGAATACTTGATGCATCCATTTGCCTCCTTGAGTCCACATTCTGAGAAAGCAGGAAATGCAGATGAAATGGTCCTTGACACTCCCTGAACACTCTCTGCAGAATGCAACTTGGATCTGCCATTTTCTGTTAACGAAGATGGAAATGGCTCCTTTCTGTCTCCTCAGCAAAATTTCACACTCTGCTTTCTAGGTATGTTTTAACACTTGGTATAATTAAAGACTCTGGCTGGGCTCATGACTGTAATCCCAGCACTTTGGGAGGCCAAGACAGGAGGATCATTTGAGCCCAGAAATTTGAGACCAGCCTGGGCAAGATAGTGAGAGCCCAGGAAGTTGATGCTGCTGTGAGCTGTGATCACTGCACTCCAGTCTGGGCAACAAAGTGAGACCCTGTCTCAAAAGTAAATAAATAAAAATAAAAATCCAACTATTCATTGGTTTATGGAGCATGTTTCCATGTCATCTCCATTTATGTCTCATATTGAATTTTGAGTAATGCCAAAAATATCTCTGCAAGCCCCTCCATGGACATTGACTTACGTTCCATGGTGGTTTATGCTATGTATTTTCTGCCTATTGTTTTCCACACACTTTTAAAAAACCTTTGTAAGCTTAGATTTTGATTTAATTTTGGTTTTATAAAAACAAATGTCATCCCACAAGGGGAGATAACTCTGGTTATAAACACACGTGTGGAGGATTGTAAAACTTAATGAAATTCACAACCCAACGTTATAGTAAAATGGCCTCAGGACAGAAACAATCTAATCAGCCCCCAGTGAGTCACAGATGATCAGCTAGAATCATACACAGGTGGCTGAGGGCACAAGGCCGTTGGCGTCTTGCCTCACAACGCACAGGGGACATGCGTTTTATGACCTAACTCTGCTTGCCCTGTCCCGCTTTATTGTTCGCATATTTTTGTCCAAACCTGCCCTGGCAATGTAGCTGCATCGAAATTACAGTTTGCAAATCACACTCATTAGGAAAAGTTTGCAAACATTTTACTGCCTGAAAAAGGACCAATTCTTTTGCAAATCAGCATCCAGATGAGGTAAGACTCAAGTTTTGGGGTCCCTGGCTGAGTTTGCAGCTTTGAAAAGGAGCACAAAGAAACAATTACCCTTTTCCTCTCTTTATTTGCTTTCAGGTCTTCTTTAGATAATTCTGTGAAAGAATAGAAAGTATTTTCTACAAAGCCGAGCATGGTGGCTCATGCCTGTAATCCCAGCACTTTGGGATGCCGAGGTGGGAAGATCATTTGAGACCATGAGTTTGAAAACCACCTGGGCAACCTAGGAAGACCCCGTCTCTACATAAAAAAAAAAAAAAAAGAAAAAATTAACTGGGCTTGGTGGTGCACACGGGAGGATCACTTGAGCCCAGGAGGTTAGGCTGCAGTGAACTGTGATCATTCCACTGCATTCCACCCTGGACAACAGACAGAACATGTCTTAAAAAAAATAATAATAATTTTTTTTTTTACAGTTTGTACTGTATGCTTTGAGTTGAATAGAGTCATTGAGAAAGTTGGCATGACTTTTAGTTAATAAAATATAAACATCTGAGCAGTTTTGAAAAGTAACAATATGGAGAAAGATTTTCAGTCTTTCATCCTCAAATTAAATTGTGAGCTCTATCACAAAGCATGATAGGTGCTATAAGGTCATTAAAACTAACCAGGGGGGCCATTTACTGTACTTGATTATGCACTATTATGCACTAATACTAAGCAAGACAAGTGAGAAGCAGGAGCATATTCTAAGATAATGCAGACTTTATTATGGCATTGATGCTAAAAGAGGAAAATGTATGCATTCATCAGCCACATGAAACTATAGGTGACAGAAAAATGTGCTTTGCAAATAAGTGTGTATATAGTATTTCATTATTTTGAGAATAAATAAAGTACTTAGGTTTTTTTGTATCACACCAGCTATGGCACCACCACTACCAGCAACTTCTTCCAAGGACATCTGCAGTCCTTGTTATGATGGCTTGTAGACAGCAAGTGGTAAAGAGTAAACTCTGGAACCAGGGTACCAGGGATTGACTCCTAGTCCACCATGTATGAACTCTGTGACGTTGGGGCAATGCAGTTAACATCTCTGTGGCTCTGTCTCCTTTGTAGAAAAAAGAGATAATAATAGTACCTGCTCATAGGGTTATGGTGTTGATGTAATGAGTTTATCCATGAACAGAGCTTAGCACAGTTCCTAGCACATAGTAAGTGTATGATTGATGTTAGTTATTATCAATATAATTATTTGGTCTGTATGTTTATTCATCCACCTAGAACTCTATAATCATAACGTTATCTAAGAAGAAGAAAGAGGTGTGAGAACTAACACTTATTGAGTACTATGGGATAGGTCTTGGCTGATTGCTATTTATTGTTAATTCTTTTTATAATCTTAGGTAGTAGATACTATCTCCACAGATGATAAAACAAATTCTAAAAAGGCAAGAAACTCAGAAAGTGACCATCAGCTAAGTTAGGAGAGCTAGTGTCAGCCAACTACAAATCCTGGAGCACCACTTAATCTGACCCCCCAAGGTGTACCTGGGGTCAGTACCCCTTGGTATATCCCATTTTTAACCATTCTACAATTCTAAATATTCAACAAATATTTATTGAGTACCTACCATTAAAGGAGTTGATTATTTTTAAAGAGGTTAGAATAATGTCAGGCACAGAATAAGTGCTGTGTGCCTTTGATAAATAAATACGTTCTTGACTTGATTGGAATATATCAGTGAACAAAGCATATCACCATCCTTGCCTTTGTGAATCCACGCTTGGGTTTAAGGGTTCGGGATGTAGATTTAATTCCACCTACATCTCTTATAAACTCTCTGATCTTGGGCAATTTAACTTCTTTGAACTAAGTGGATACTGATAGACACTACCTCATAGATATGGCAGAAATATTAAATGGAATGTTAATACGTAAATGTTTACCATAGTACTCAGTACTTGAAAGATGGTAAGGTCAATAGCCTTAGTCATTATAATGTAATTTGTGTGTGTCCTTGTAGCTCTGTGTTCCACCATCCTGGCATTTGTCACATTGTGAATCCACCCATCACCACTGTGGGAGTATGAGCTGTGTATTAGTGGTTACCCCAACCATATTGATCACTGCGTGTCCTCTGCTCCTGACACACAGGTTTAATACACATCAGGTATTCAAGAAACACAACAAATGTTTGTTGCATGGCTGAATACATCCATTTTTATACTTAAGTCATCCATCCTTGTGTTTACATTGAAAGTTTAAAAAGAATGCACAAGAACTGAAATTTAAAAAAATTCTCCCCTTAATCTTAAGGGAACTTAGCTAAAGAAAATTGTTCCTTCCTTAATTTGTCTCAACTGATATCTTATGGACAACTCTAATAGGCCTCTTATCTCTCTTTTGCCCTGTAAATAAAGAGAGAGTGAGTCATGGAAATAGGAAGTTATCATGGCCAACCTGGTAGTTTAAAGACTCTGCCTAGTGTCACATAGCCCCATCACCATCGCTTTATTACCACCATTAGCTCTTTCTCTGTGGAGCAAACTATAACAAGACCTTATAAACAATATCTTCTTTAATCCTACCTGAAATTTATACACGAGAATTCTCATTCCTATTTTCTCAAAAGGAAGTTCAGAAAGGTTAAGTGACTTGCCCAAGGTCACACAGCATGTCAGAGTGAGGGCTGGAGGACCACTTAATCTGACCCCCAAGGTGTACTTGGGGTCAGTGCCCCTTGGTATATCCCATTTTTAACCATTCTACAAATATTTATAGAGTACCTACCATTAGAGGAGTTGATTCTTTTTAAAGAGGTTAGAATAACATCAGGCACAGAATAAGTGCTGTGTGCCTCTGATAAATAAATAAGTTCTTGGCTTGATTGGAATATATCAGTGAACAAAGCATATCACCATCCTTGCCTTTGTGAAGCTTACATGTATGGAGGGAACAGAGTATGATAGAAGGTCATACATGTGATGGAGAAAGTAGAGCAGGACAGGGGGGATCCATCAGGAATGTCCTTGGGGTTCTAGGTTGCAGTATGTAATTGGTGTTCAGGGTAGGACTTACTGAGAGGACGAAACTGGAGTAAAAATTTGTGGCTATCTCAGGGAAGGGTGCTCCTGGCAGGAGAACAGCTGGAGCAAAGCCCTGAGGGGGACTGAGAAACAGCACCTAAACCAGTGTGTCTGGACCGGAGTGAGCAGGGCTAGCAAGGCAGGAAATGAAGTCAGAGAGGGGACACCTGTGTTAGGGTATCCTGGTCCTAGCTGCTTTACTTAGATTCCATCTCCTGACCCCTGTAGTCTAGCCCCTTCTTTACAATTCCTTCTTGGGGACAGTTAGAAGGTCTCAGTAACCCCTTCCAATGCTTGACACCTTTAGGGGTGAGAGCATTAAGATAGAATGCTCAAGCATCAGCTGGATGGCAGGGCCTGCTGGACCCATGGATATTAGATACCATGAAGGGGAAGGGTTATCTGGGGGACTGCACGCCTATA
This sequence comes from Rhinopithecus bieti, assembly GCF_001698545.2. Classification (NCBI taxonomy): domain Eukaryota; kingdom Metazoa; phylum Chordata; class Mammalia; order Primates; family Cercopithecidae; genus Rhinopithecus; species Rhinopithecus bieti. The sequence continues at coordinate 1,020,995 of NW_016828762.1, read as the reverse complement.
ATATCTGTCAGCCAGGCACAGATATTGTAGGAGCCAAAACTGATTTGAAAAAAATGAACATGTAACTGAGGCAAGGGCTTTCTGGGAAAATAAAAGGCTGAGCATCAGCAACAGCCCCAAAGTAATTCATATTAAATAGATACATTTAATTCAATTCCATTTAATTTAATACAATTAAACTGCTAGGTAGTAACTGCCTTCTATGTGCAAGTCACAGCGGGGAATACAAGAGAATTTTATGACAGGAAGTGACATTTCAGGCATTTTGAAGTTCTGGAAGGAGCAGTAATATTTGAATTTAAGAGTACAGGTTGGCAAACTTTCCCTGTGAAGAGCCAGATAGTAAATATTTTAGGCTTTGCAGGTGATACAGTCTGTGTTGCAACTCTTCACCTCTGCTATTGTAGTGTAGAAGCAGCCACGACAATATGGAAACAAATGGGTGTAGCTGTGTTCCAATAAATCTTTATTTACAAACACAGGCAGGAGTGAGGATTTGGCTCATGGGAAGCAATTTGGTGACTGCTGAGCTCAAGTATATTCCGTTGATACTGCAGATGTTGGTATCCACTGAGTGTCCCCACTCATGGCCAGGACCATGGTTGGTGCTCCTCCTATCTAATCCTAACATAATATTTTAATATTGTCCCTATTTTACAGATGAAGAAATAGAGGCTCTGCCCAGAGAGGGTAAGAAAATTGTTTAGGTCACACAGTGATTAAGTTACAGACCTGAGAAGCAGTGAATCATGGCACATGATTCCACACAGCATATTCTCTCTATCACAAGATACTGTGTCTCACAGAAGAACCAACACATTTAATCAGATGTTTAGGCCTCTGCCTAACGCATGAAAGACTACATGGAATTGAACTGAGATATTAGACACTGGGTATCTTACAATTGCAACGTTCAATTCAGCTTTGGAGAAGGAAAATAAAGATGTTTCCCCTTTGCCTTCACTCGCATGTATGTGAACTTCCCTCCAGAAATTTCTAAGCTGTTTGATTTGCAGGTTCTGCATACCTCTTGGAAACAGTCTGTGCCTTTGTGAATAACACAGGGGGGCTTTTAGGTTATGGGAGAGTAAATTAACACTCTACCTGTTCAGTGCAATGGACTGGCAAATTTGAGAATGAAGTTAGCAGAGCAAAATGTAAACATACTCCTCGAGTCAGGTGAAAACTTGGGACTTGAACATAAGTAATCATGGTGTCACCACACCATCCTCTCTTCATTCTTCTATGCCTGCTTGTCACAGTGCTCAAGTCCCATCAGCATTCTTTCTGTCCACAAACAGAAGTGCCAAGCTCAGTCCTGACTCTCAGCTTTTACACTTGTCCCTCTGCCTGAACATTTTTACTCCAAGATCTTCACATGCTTGGCATCTCTTTTCATTCCGGCCTTAGTTCAGTCTTCACAATTTTGGAGGGGTTTCCCAGACTCCTAGTGGAAATTTCCCAATTCCAGGTCTCTCTCTCTGTCTCACATTAACGTGTTTGTTTCTACACTGCGTGTGTCACAGCCTTGTTTATTCATTTGTTTCTCTTCCATTTCCACTGATGAAGTCATAAACTGCGTAAGAGCAAAAACTTTGTCTATCTCGTTCACCACTGCCTATAGTGCCCAGGACAGTGCCTGGCACAAAAAGGGCATTCAGAGAATGTTTGTTGAATGAAAACATGATCAACTGCAGCAGCAACACATATATTGAGTGCTTATTATCTGGCAGGCACTGTTCTGAACCTTTATAAGCATTCCCTCACTTAATTCTTTCAACAATTCCAATTCCCCAGGGATTATTATCCTCACTTTACCGATGATACAATGGAGGTTTGGAAGGTTCAGTCTCACAGGTGCACAGCCACAGAACGGGTATGCAGCAGAGCCACCGTTCTCATACAAGTCCATCTGACTTTGAAGATGCTGTTTGCAAGATACTGTTTGGTGAAACTGGAAGATTGAACTACACCTTTTTTTTACCCTGAAGATAGTGAAAAATGTTCTAAGGGGCAAAGAGCCAGGTCAGGAAAGACAACAGAACTATTCCAGCTGCACTTTATTTCTTAGAGGACCTGCAGAATGGTCAAGGAATTGCCATCTGTGTTCAATTCAAAGCAAAGTTCAAGAAGGGCAGTGGGGCATGCTGTCTGCACATTTTCATGAAAGCTCACAGAAGAGTCCCTGGGCATGGCTTGTTCTGGTGCCGTGGGGAAAATGGCACTTTGGTCATTTGTGTTTGCAGCATTTGCAAGGTAGGTTATTAAAGAAGCAAATTCGAGGTTAGACTAGAGATCTTGATGGGAAGCCTTAGCCTCCATTCAGGCTGACATGCCTACATTTTGCTTTGGGTGTGAGTGTCATCACCTCTGCTGGTATCGTGGGCCATATGAAGAAGTGACACTTCTTAAGGCTTCTCCAATTTGGCCTCTTCCATTTGGGCTTTTGGCACATTTGCTTTGAGGCTCTGGCTTTGATGTTGGGCCTTGTTCAATGAGCTCTGGGAGTTGGGGTGTGTGAGCTTCAGCAAGCTGGAGGACGGCTGTGTGTTTGAACTGGCATGGTGATTGATTAACCCTTTCTGCAATGAATCTGGTGAAAAATGGATGGCTCAGCAAAGCAGTCTCCAGATGGCCTCAGGATGCAGGCCTTGCTTCCTGAGATGCTGATTTCAGGGGCTGTAATACCCTTTAGCAGATTGAGTTTGACACAAGACCATACTAACATGCGAACTCCTGGAAGGCTGGTTGCCTGGAGTGCAGTTTGCATGTTTGGGAGTAGAGATTTTATTCTCTGAGCAAGTTTTAATCTCAGGATGGCCCTGGTCCCCACATGACAAACAAAGCCATCCAAACAGAAAAGAGAAAAATAAACTCTAAGAAATGTTCACAACTTATTTTGGTCTTGATTTTTTTCATTTTATATTTTGTAGACTCCACTGTTAATTCCCAAGCCTTGAATCCAATTGGGTAGAAAGAAAGAAAAAAGAAGAGAAGAAATGGAGGGAGGAAGAAAGAGAGGGGGAGAGAGGGAAAACCACAGAACTAGTTTAAAATAACTGACCGTCTAAAAAGTTTAGGAAACATGACTCTGTTGCCCCAACATGCATGAGCAAAGAAATATTTTAATTTCTAAAACATCACTTAATATTTTAAGGCAGCAGAGATTGGCTCTTCTTTTTCACTTACTATGTTATCCGAAACTTATTCGGAGAGTAAGGTAAAAATAATTCAGCTTTATTTTCTTGCTTAAGTGAAAAGGAAGGGAGTGTTTACAAACATGTTTTTAATCAGACTTCTTTTCTTTTCTTTGTTTCTTTGCGTGGATGAAACATGCTGCTAGTTCTTTCGAGGAAGAGAAAGGCATATGTGACGCTTGAGTTAATTCCCTCTACTACTCTACCTATAGGTCCAGCATTTATAGTTACTGACTCTGAGAGTGGGAAGACTTGGTGATCCACCATCAGGACATCAATATGTAACTTAGGGACTGATTGCAGCAGCTGGTCTGAGCTCCTCACATAACCTCAGAACCCAAACCAGAAAAATAGAACAATTTATCTTGCTCTGTTTCTTAAGCATGTTTTTAGTGGAGAACTGGATGCAGAAGCACAGAATGGTTCAATATTGTCTTGGGCATGTGTTTAAAGCAAACAAGACAAGGCACCTAGTTGTTCACAGTAACTCAAGCTGTGCCATTCGACCAGAGCACATTGAGACACAGCTATCAGATATGTGAATTTTAGCCAGCTCACCATTTCCTCTGATAAATGCCATGGAGAAATGCTTATGTATATCCAGCCTGGACAAACGGGCTCTGATGTTGTTAGAATGGGGCATGCACATGTATGGGTTTACACTGTTCTTCCATCTCTCATTTGTGGCGGACATCACTAATCAACGATGGCACTCATTTCTAGCAAGTCCATGATGCCTCGAAATCTTGTCAAAATCAGGCCCTGGGTAGTCAGTCTATCAGTGTTTGTCTCCACATGACCCAAAAGTGTCATGCATTTTTGGTAGCTTTCTACCACGCCAAGTATTCCTTCTGAGATCTGGGTCCTTGTCTTGCCCTTCCATCCTGAGTGTGGGCTGGACCTAATTATTTGTAACTTGATCCCAGAAGTGACATTCCATCATCACTTTTGCTGTGTGGTGAAGGGATAGCAAAAGTGATGATGGGATGTCACTTCTGGGATCAATTTACAAAAGACTGTGTCTTTCATCTTGCCAGCATTTTTTCTTGTCCTCTCTCTAAGGAAACCAGCTGCCATGTTTTGGACTGCCCAGTGGAGGGACCCACAGGGCCAGGAAATGAAGGAGGCTCTAGCGAAGAGCTTGAGAGGAACTGAGGTCCTTAGTCCAGAAGACAGTGAGCAACTTAATTCTGCCAATGATGTGAGTGAGCTTGGAGTTGGATCCTTCCCTAGCTGAGCCTTGAGATAACTGTAGCCGAGGCCAACACCTTCCTTGCCGCCTTGTGAGAGACCTTGAGCCAGAGGACTCAGATTCCAGACTCATGGCAACTATGAGATAACAAAAGCTATTGTTTTAAGCCACCAACTATTAGGATAATTTGTTGCACAGCAATAGATAGCTAACACAGCAAAAATTTAGCAGATTTCATTAAAGGAAGTCTTTGAAAGGAAATTTGGTCTCTGAAGGAAAATCTAAATTTCTCTGGGATGGCAACAAAACAAAACAAAAATACCTAATATAAAGTCATAGCACAGGGCTGGGCTACTTGGATTTGAGATTTTATCATCATTATCAAACATTTATTGCATGTTTAGCCTAACTAAGGCCCCGTGTGAGATGTTGGCATTTTAAAGGGGTAAGCCCCAGTCTCTATTCTTAGATAACACAGAGTTAAGAAATAGAAGCTTAAAGATAAGAATACAAAGTGAAATAAATGCAGTGGGCATTGATTTTTTTTTCTTTATGTGCTCAGCAACCATCCTCATTCTTTTAGTTTCAACAGGCTGACTTTTCTTAGGGAAACCACCCTGAACTCTACTAAACCCACTTGATCTGAGTGAAGTTGATGCCATCTTAGGTCAAATCTGACACCGAAGTTGCTAAGCTGGTGGAATATAAGCTTAGGGATGTTGATGATCATCTGTATCCCTGGTTGAGGAGAATCAACTTAAATGAAATCAGATAGAGGAAAGCAAAGCTGAGAGAAGGAAAGAATCACATTCCTGATGTGATATCTTGAGCACCTTCTCCCACCTGCTTTTGAACTGGGGTTTTCTGTTTTATTTGCCAATGACTCCCAATCCCTCTAACCCCTACCTCTGCTTTTGTTTTTTGTTTTTTTGTTTTTTTTACCTTATACCTGTTTGAGTTGGATTTCTGCAACTTACAGTGAAAATAAGCTAGAATACTACAGTATGAAAGATGCAAAAATGTAGAGAATGTAAAGAGCTAGCACCCTGTAAAGCTGGGCTTGAGATGGATTAGTCAAGATGAGACAGACCCATGCAATTTTCTAGGCTGCTAAACCCTTTGACGACAACTCAGATGTAAACAGGGGCATCACTACTAATATGAACTATGTGAGTAATCCTTGATCCATCTGGGGTCAGGTGACAAAAAGGGCCAGGATATTAACAATATTCATTCATTTGGCATAGATTTATTAAGTAACTACTACATGCTAGGCACCATTTGAGGTGCTGAGAATACAATGATAAATAAAACACAGCATCTGTCCTCTAAGAGTGTCTGAGAGTCTAGTTGATGGGGGAAGTGGATGACAACTAAGCCTCTCAGTGTATGATAAGGCTGGTAGAGACGAGGGCCATTAAAGACAAAGCAGGAAAGGGCTAGAGAGTGATGATGGTGGGTGCTGAGGAGTATGTGTACTATTTTGGAAATATTGGCTAGAAATATCTGGCCATTGATCAGTGGCATAAATAAAATGGGGAATGACTCTGCAGATATGTGAGGGACGTGTTCTCAGCAGAGGGAAGAGTAAATGCAAAGGCCTTCAGCTGGAATGACGTACCTGGCATGTTTGGGGAGTACACAAGGGCAAGTGCGTCAGGGAGAAGTGTGAGTGGAGGATAGTGAAGGGGGAGGTCAGATTGCATCGGGCCTTGGAGGCCATCTTAAGGATGTTAGCCTTGACCCTGGGAGCAATGGGCATTTGGATTAGTGCCATGATCTGATTTGTTGGGATTACTCTGACCGCTCTGTTGAGAATAGACTATCAAGGACAGGGTGAAAATGGAAGACCAAGTCAGAGGCTACCACAACAGTCCTGGAAAGAGCTGATGTAACAGTTGGGGTTGGATTCTGGACGTATTTTCAGGTAGAACTAACAGGATTTGCTGATACATTGGATGTAGCATGTGAGAGAAACTATAGAGCAAATAAAAAGGTGGTGCTACCTTCAAGCAAGATGGGGAAGATGGGTGGAGAAAAGATTGGATTAAACCTGCTAAATGTGTGCCTGTTAGACTCAAGCCACTGAAGTGACCCTCTGGGTGGGTGGTTGGACATATAAGTCCAGAGTTCAAGGGAAAGGTCTGGGTTAGAGACACACATTTAGGAGACATAGTGGACAGGAGGTATTTAAAGTTGAGACCGGATGAGATCACCTAGGAAGTGAGTCTAGACAGAGGACAGGACAGGTTCAATGAACCCTAAGACACTCTGTCATTTAGAGGCCAGGAGGAAGAGGAATTTGCTAGAAAATAAAGAGATAGAAAGTTAGAGCCATGGTGCTTTATAACCAGGTACAAAACAAAAGTACTAATCTTTGTGCTTCTGTTTTTCTCTATTTTACTTAATGCCACTTCCAACTTATTTAGTACCTTACTTTTCATTAATTAGGAGAAATGCCAGACTATAAGCATACAGAATTGCTCTATCAAAGTTTTTTTATTTTATTTTGTTTATTATTATTATTTTTTTGGTTCAAAGATAAAGTTAAATCAAAGCGTAAGACACCAGCTTTAAAGAAGGTATAGACTCTCAGACACATTGAATTGTGAATGCAGGCTGAATGGCAGGTACTGGAGAAACCAAGGCAAGCTTCAGGGAACCAGGGAGATATTCATGATTAGAGCCACACAAGGAGTCAAAACTATAAAGGCAAACAAACCTGAAATGAACAAGCACTGAGCATGATGTTTGGGGAACAAGTAGGCAATAAGTAAGTTAGATAAGGGTCTGACAGGTCCAACATCCTGAAACTAAAGGTGGGAGGTCCAAGTCCGGGTATTCAGTAAATATGCAGAGTGGGAAATGGAGTGGCAGTTCAATAGATGTGATGACTTAGTAACATCAGTTAATCGTTGAAATGACTTTTGACATATGAGACTTACCAATTATGAAAGCAGAACATGTCTCAGGGGTTGTAGGTAGAGGTAAGTAGAAGTACTCAGCTGGAGGGAAGAACCACAGGACAGAGAAAAAAGTGTCCATCGACACTAACATCCCAGAAGTCAAGCAGGACATTGCCGTTCATGGCATTCATGGTTTTCTGCTTCATATAGAATTAATACACAAACCCTTGAAAGCACTTTAGGGCAGCATCTTCATCTTAACCTCCTCATATCTTCTTCAGTGCTTAGCAGCAGTGTGCTGCAGTACAGAGAACATGGGCTTTGGACACAGCAAATATTTTAAATGTCTTGAACACCTTTTATTTTGCGTTTTGGAGCCTCCCTGTCCCCATGGAATCAGCAAATGGTCAAGCTTGGCTATATCACTTCCTCACTTAGAATGTAAATTTCCTCACCTATAAATGAGAGCAAAGCTCATTGTGAACAACAACAACTATATCAGAGTACTTCCCATGTGTCAGGCGCTGGGCTAAAGCTTCGTTTTGATCTTACAGCAGCTTATAAAGCAGGGTCATTATCACCCCATTTTACAGATGGAGAAATTAAGACTTAGCAGAGTTAAGCAGTGTGCCCAAGTTCTCACAGCTTGTGACTAGGGGAGCTGCAGTTCATACCTAGAGCTTTCTGACTCCATTTCAACAGCCTCAGAGGTGTACCGGGTGGGGGTTAACTAAGTACTGGGTGAAGTGAGGCTGGATGAACCTGGGTTTGAATGAGGGGCTGCCTGGCCATGGGGGTCATAGTAGGTGTTGAGCAAAAGTGACAGCACAGATGATTTGTAACACACTCTATGAATGTGTGCCATAGTCTGCCACCACGTGTTCCATATCTGCCTAACAAAGACATGTGCTGATGATTTAGATGAATCTAGGGAATTAGGATATGGTGCTCTTTCTGGGTTCGGGGTTTGTGGTCAGTAGCCTCAGTTCCTGATATGGTTTGGCTCTGTGTCCCCTTCCAAATCTCATGTTGAATTGTAATCTCCACATGTTGGAGGAGGGGCCTGTTGGGAGGTGATTGAATCATGGGGGTGGACTTCCCCTTTGCTGTTCCTGTGATAGAGTTCTCATGAGATCTGGTCATTTGAAAGGGTGTAGCATATCCCCCTTCACACACTCTCTCTCCTGCTCTGCCACGGTAAGATGTACTTACTTCCCCTTTGCCTTCCGCCATGATCGTACATTTCCTAAGGTCTTCCAGCCATGCTTCCTGTATAGCCTGCAGAATTGTGAGGCAATTAAACCTCTTTTCCACACAAATTACCCAGCCTCAGGTGTTCTTTATAGCGGTGTGAGAATAGACTAAAACAGTCCTCTAGAGAAGAAAGGTGGGAAACACACATTTATTAAGCATCTATGAGGCAAGGTGACCACTGAGCTAGGCACTTCCCCATGTGGGATTTTAGTGTCTTCATATAACAATTCAACAGGGTAGGTATTACTCTCTCTATGTTACAGATGAAGGAGCTAAGACTCAGGTAATCGTAGTTCCTTAGTTCAGTTCCACCTAAAGTCTACACAGGTTTGTCCAATAGTGAAAGAGATGAGGTCAGTTTATAGCAGGCTGTGCTTGATTCCAAAGCCTGTGCTCTTTCTCATATTCCTCGGCAAAGAGTATTCTTTTTCTTATCTTCAAAATCAGTACAAAACCAGATGCATCTTTTCTTGCCAGATTCCCCTCACTCTGTAGTTCTGGGGAACATTCAAATAGTGAAAAACAATATTTCTTTCCTTCCCTCCTGTTTCCTTTCCTCTTTTAGTCGCTTAAGTACATTTGAAACTTTGCCCTCATTCCCTTCCCCCAGAATGAAAGTTGTTGTCTTTTTGTTAACTCAGAATTTCAGGGATAAATTCTTGGGAAAGTCATGTGCTTTTTATTATTATGCTGTTTATTCATGTACTTGAAACACATTTATATTGTTAGGCTATTCATAGAATAAAACATTCAAATGAAAAAACAGTCCAGTAAGTTTGGTAGTTGTCTTGAGGAGACAAAGAGAAGGCTCCTAGAGAGAAGCACATTTAACTCTTCTTGTCTCATTTCCTAATTCAGGACCCGTGTTGACCACCGCCATGGGTTGAAATGGATCCCAGCTTCACCATGTGAAAGTCATCATGGCTGAGGCTTGGAGTTTGTTGTCACCATTATAAAGCAAACTAGTTGCCCAGAGCTTACTGGAATCACGTGCAAAATGAACAAAATCAGTGCCTATAGCTACCTGCCTCCAACTTTCCATTTCAGACTTCTTGTTGGGAGTACAAGCTGCTATAGGAGATAGGGGTGGGGAACTAATATATATTAGGTACTGTGATCAAGCACTCTACAGTGTTGCAACTCAAAGCATGGTCCAGAAACCAGCATTATTGGCACACTTGCAAGCCTGTTAGAAATGCACTTTCAGATTCCGCCCAAACCCTACTGAATTAGAATCTGCAGGTTCACAAGATTCCCAGGAAAATTCTGACATATATGAATGTTTGAGAAGCACTGCTGATATGGTTTGGTTCTCTGTCCCTGTACCTCCATGGGTTCAGCAACCTGAAATCTCATCTTGAATTGCAATCCCCATAATCTCCACATGTCAAGGGAGGGACCTGGTGGGAGGTGATTGGATCATGGGGGTGGTTTCCCCCATGCTGTTCTTGTGATAGTGAGTTCCTATGAGATCTGATGGTTTTATAAGTGTTTGGAAGTGCCTGCATCCCCTTTCACCATGATTGTAAGTTTTCTGAGGCCTCCCTAGCCATGCAGAACTGTGAGTCAATTACACCTCTTTTATATATAAATTACCTAGTCTTGGGCAGTTCTTTATAGCTGTGTGAGAATGGACTAATACAACTGCTCTGCAAGGCATTATTATTACTATTTGAGATAGAGTCTCACTCTGTTGCCCAGGCTAGGGTGCAGTGGCATGATCTTGGCTCACTGCAGCCTTGAACTCCTGGGCTCAGTTAATCTTTCCACCTCAGTCTCCTGAGTAGCTGAGAGTACAAGTGTGTACCACCATGCCTGGCTATTTTTTTTTTGTAGAGACAGGGTTTTGCCATGTTGCCCAGGCTGGTCTTGAACTCTTGGGCTCAAGTGATCCTCCTGCCTTGGCCTCCCAAAGTGCTGGGATTACAGGCATGAGTCACTGTGCCTAGCCTGTTAGGCATTTTATTTAGGCATTTAATACCCTTAGTGAACAGTATTCATGTCTTAAATGAGAAAACAAAAGCTCAGGGTGGTTAGTAACTTGACCAACTTCTCAGCTAGTTAGTGCAAGGTTGGTATTTGAACCATGTGGCATCTGATTTTAAGTCTTGTCTGTTTTCTTCTCTATCTCACTATCTTCATTTTTCCCTGATGCTTCATTGTAGTGTGCAGCTTTTAATGAGCGGAAACATGAGACCTGAATTTCCAAAAGAGGAGAACCAGTGAAACAAGAATTGGGGTCATCCATAATGGTGAACCAAGGGAAGCACACAGCAAGCCAATGAAGGCAGGGTGTCATGGGTGGGGTGTGAGGAGGGCGTGGCCTGAAAACTGGGCTGCTGTCTGTGTGTGCTCAGGCTGTGGTAGTATGTCCTGAAAGTACATCTGCACATGCTGGAACAGTAGCTGTGTTTGGCTGTTTCCTTCCTCTCCTGTCTTGGACATAAATGGTAGAAAAATTAGCATTTTCTTGCCCTTCTAAATCCTCTAAATTAAAGCTTATAAAGAATAACCTTGAATGTGCCTAGATATGGTGGCTCACGCCTGTAATCCCAGCACTTTGGGAGGCCAAAGAGGGCGGATCATGAGGTCAGGAGTTTGAGACCATTCTGGCTAACAACGGTGAAATCCCGTCTCTACTAAAAATACAAAAAAATTAGCTGGGCGTGGTGGTGGGTGCCTATATCCCAGCTACAGGGGAGGGAGGCAGGAGAATGGCGTGATCCCAGGATGCGGAGAATTCAATTCAATTCTGACACTATCTACTTGGAGATAGCATCAGATTTCATGGGTTGAGGACTCAGTCTCACAAGACTGCCCCGACTTCAGACACCAGTCAAAAGCCACAGGTTGTCACCTATGTTGCTGATTGAACACCTATAAATTGGAGGCTCCTACAACTCCTTCCTTGGGTTTGATCATTTGCTAGAATGGCTCATACAACTCAGGAAAACATTTATGTTTACTGTTTTATTATAAAGGATACAGCTCAGGAATGATCAGATGGAAGAGATGTGTAGGGCAAAGTATGGGGCAAGGGTCATGGACTTTCCACGCCCTCTCTGTGTACATCCTTCTCCTAGCACCTCCATGTGTTCAGCATCCTGAAAGCTCATGAAATTTCATTGTTCAAGAATGTTTATGCAGCTGTATCTCCAGCCCTGTCCTTCTCAGAGGTGAGTGGGTGGGGCTGAATGTTCGAACCTTCTAATCACTTAGGCTTTCTGATGAGCAGCCCTATCCTGAGTCTCTCTAGGGGTCCTCCCCTAAGACACCTCATTAGCTTAAACTCAGGTGTGGAAGGAAAGAGGCTGATTATGAATAACAAAAGACATTCTGATCACTGATCACTGGGGAAATTCCAAGGGTTTTAGGTACTCTGTACCAGGACAAAGAGTAGGGGACAAAGACTAATGTATTTCTTATTATGCCTTAGTATAGTATCTCAAATATTTCTTAAGAATAGAAATTACAATGCTCCTTACCCTCATAATTTGGCTTTTGGGATGCTAAATAAGTGGTTACACATACTTGCTAATGTTAATTCAAAGAGAAGTAGATTCAACGTAATAGGCGTTTTTCTTTTCTTCAGTGTTTTCGTCTATTTTGTGCTATTATAACAGAATTCCTGAGACTGAGTAATTTATGATGAACAGAAATGTGCTTAAGGTTCTGGAGACTGGGAAGTCTAAGACTAAGGGGCGGACATCTGGCAACAGCCTTCTTTCTATGTCATTCCATAGTGGAAGGGCAAAGAGAGGGAGAGAGAAAGGAAGAGAGAAGAGAGGAAAAGAGAGAGGGAAAGAGAAGGGAGCCAAAGTCGTTCTTTATAAGGAACCCATTCCCCCCATAGCAAACCTACTCCAGCCATAACAACATTAATCCTTTCATGAGGGCAGAGCCCTCATGACCTTATCACCTCTCATTAGACTCCATCCCCCAAGACTGTTGCATTGGGGATTACATTTCCAACGCATGCTTTTTAGGGGACACAGTCAAACCGTGAATAGCTAGCACTCGGTTTGACATAGCGAAGTGGTTTTTTAGGGAGTTTGGGAGTGGTAACAGCAAACACAGGAAGAAAGCTTGAGGATACAGCCTAGGCAGGTACACCAAAATGATCACATCCAGGCCTAAGTTCTGGCAGCTACACTTTGCTCTGTTAGTATTTTAGATACCTAAAATAGGTATCTCTGCTTGTTTAATCTAACCACAAATTGTAAATTGGAGAGAAAATATTTTCATGGAATAGGTGTCGCTCTGGAGAATTCCAAGAGTAAGGAAAATAAACCAGGAATTTGTCAGGAGCATTCCATAGGAGGAAAGGATAAAAACAATGACAACAGAAATTGGATTATTTCCTAGCTGGAAGGGTGGGGAGTCTAAGGATGATGGCAAAGGCAAAGCTAGAAGGAACGTGCAACCTCTTTCTTAAGGCCCTGCCTCCTCTGTCAAGGGAAACCCCATCAGACTTAAGAAAACCACTTTGATTTCAAGGAAAGGAAGTATTCCATTCCCTGATAGATAACACAGGTATGAAATGATCCCTTGAGGTGATACAGGTTGACTAAGTTTAAGGTTTTGATTAATGATTCTAGGCTAATATGAGGAAGGTACAGGTCAAATTTTGTCAATGAGGACAGATTTGTCCATTTAAAAGGTTTCCAGGTACTGAGCAATTAAATTTGGGCTGCATAACTTCAACAAATGGTATTGGGAGAACTCTGTATCCACATGCAAAAGAATGAAATTGAAGCCTTATCTTACACTATACATAAAAATCAACTCAAAATAGATTAAAACTTAAATGTAAGACTTGAAACTGTATAACCTAGGAGAAAACTGTAAAACCTAGGGGAAAACATAAGGGAGAAACTTCTTGACGTTAGTTTTGGCAATGCTTTCTTGGCTATGACACCAAAAACACAGGCAATGAAAGCAAAATTGACAAGTGAGATAAAATCAAGCTGAAAAGCTTCTGCACAGCAAAGGAAACACCAGAGTCATAAAGCAAACTATAGAATGGGAGAAGATATTTGTAAATTATAGGGGCTTCTATCCAAAATATATGAGCAACTCCCTTAACCCAATAGCAGAAAAAAATAATGCAATTTAATAAATGGGCAAAGGACTTGAGTAGACATTCCTCCAAAAAAAGACATACAAATGGCTAACGGGTGTATGAAAAGATGCCCAACACCACTAATCATCAGGAAAATACAAATCAAACCAACAGAGATATCACTTTATACCTATTAGGATGACTATTTGAAAAAACAAGATAATACGCTTTGGCAAGTACGTGGAAAAATTTGTTGGTGAGAATGTAAAATGGAGCAACAGCTATGGAAAATGATATGGAGGTTCTTCAAAAAATTAAAAATAGAAATACCACGTGGCCCAAGCATCCCACTTACATCTATTTATCCAAAAATGTTCAATTAGTATCTCAAAGAGATATTAGCACTCTAATGTTCATTGCAACACTATTCACAGTTACCAAGATGAAGAAACAATTTCAATGTTCATCTATGGATGAATACATAAAGAAAATGTGGTATACACGCCCAATGGAATATAATTCATCCTTAGAAAAGAAGGAAATTCTGCCATATGTAACAAAATGGATGAAGCTGGAGGGCATTATGCTAAGTTTAAAAAGTCAGTCACAGGAGGACAAATACTGCATGATACCACTTATGTGAGTTATTTAAAATAATCAAACACAGAAGCCAAGTGTAGAATGGTGCTTGCCAGTGGCTGGAGAAATTGAGAAATGGGGGGTGTTTGCTATTTAGTGGGCATAAGATTTCAGTTATGCATGATGAATAAGTTCTAGAGATCTGCCATACAACGGTGTGCCTGTAGTTAACTATATTCTATACTAAAAAATGTGTTCAAAGCGTAGATCTCATGTTAAATGTTCTGACCACAATGGAAACAAAAGTTTGCTTAGCATTACAACCTCTGGCTCCATCCTTGTTGCTGCAAAAGACATGTTCTTGTTTATGGTTGCATAGCTTTCCATGGTGTATATGTACCAGGTTTTCTTTATCCAATCTGCCATTAATGGGCATTCAGGTGGATTCCATGTCTTTGCTATTGTGAATAGTGCTGCAGTGAACAATCCTATTAAGCAAGGGACTGGAAGTCTCAGCCAGAGCAATCAGGCAAGAGAAAGCCTAGATATACCATTTGTTCTTAAGGAAACTGAAAATGTGAGAGTAGAATCATCATCCCTTCTGGCTTGGCAATATAGTCATCAGCTTGTGTGACACTGTAATGACAAAATCCGTACCTAGCACCACAATGGAACACTTACTGTGTGCGCCAAGCTCTGTATTAGGCACCCAGCTGACGTAGCTCACATAATTTCAAAATTACCCTGTGGGGTAGACCTGAGATTTCCTGTTTTTGCAGAAGAGGAAACGGAGGCTAAAAGGAGTCAAGCAATGTATCCAAGTTGCCAAGCTAGCATTTCTAAAGAGGGTTGTTTAATGCCGAAACTTGAGTTTTAAAAACCACGCCCTATTGCATCACCATTAAAACGAGGATTTGGACTTGACCCTTGGTGCCAGCTTCCCTTTCTAAGTGGGCTGATAAAGAGACAGAGATTGAGTATCAAGTGGGTGTGCATTGTGCCTAATGAGGGTTCTCCTATGTCAAACGGCATCACATGGAAAGTATGAAGAGTTGTCACACAAATAATTGGCCACCCAGGAGGGAGGGAGTAGGAGAACTCTTTTGCTTGTCAGTGTCCTGGATGTACTCTTCTAGATTCTCTTGGTAACTCTTTACCAGGAAGTGTCTTGAGTACTTTTCTATTTCAGAAAGATTGCTGCTAAAATTATCTGGGTTAAGAATGTGACAGAATTCTGGCCCCAGAGCATTTGGTATGGAAATAAACAGCAGAGCTGATTATCTCTATTCAAGCTTAAATAAAACCATATGAAGAGCTCAGCCAGATTCCTCCCCCACCATCCCCACCTCACCTCTTATGAAAGACCAGCAATTCTTGGAACATCTATTACAACAGGGCTTTTTTTTTTTTTTTTTCCTCCTTTCTCTTTTTTCTCCTCTGAAAAAGGCCCTTGTAATCCCAGCTGTGGCTGCAAGTCAGCGTATGCCTCCAACTCGTTCCCAAATGTTTTCAGGCTAGAGAAATCCCAAACACATTTCCACCAAGGCTCCTCCTTCTGAAATTTTGAAAGTGTGGACATTTTCAGAAATGTAATCAGGATAATTAGGATTCATTTGTGCTTTGCTCATCAAAGTTCTATTTTGCAAGAGCCATTTGATGTCAAGTAAGTTTTTTTAGTCCCCTCCACCCTCCTTCGCAAGTCTTTTATCTTAGAACCAGGAAGTCACATTTTGCCAGCCGACTATGAACTAACTAACCACAAAAAGTTGGAGATTGGTTCAAAGCACAGGATTCATGAGGCTTGAATATGTTCTAACCTTGGCAGAAGGCGTTCCTCACTCATTTGGGGGTAACGTGTCCACGGAGGGCTGGTGGGGGAAGCTGTGTTACTGGGGACATGGCTGGTGGGTTGTTCTCACAGTCTGAGGAAAGTAGCCTTGGTCTGGAAGGTACTTAGTTTCATTTTCCACTCGGAAGCAGTTATGGAAAGTTGTGAAAAGAATCATTCTCTCTGCTCCCTCTCCCTGTGTTTAGGCATAAGAAGGTCACTATTCTCTTACACTAGGAAAAGAAGAGCTGGCCCATATTGACTGTCTACTGTACACCCCTAAAGTCTAGTTTGTGATTCTCTCTTCTTAGTTTCATCTCCTTCCATGTAAACTTCCTCAATCCTCAATCTTTATCCTTCCACAACATGAAACAGCTCAAATTTCCTAAAATACCTTGTTGTTTTTTGTCTTTCTTAATATGTTTATACATGATCAAAAGTGGACCTTTTCTTCCTCTCCTTAAGTCTTCCTGAAAACACCTTGACGCTCCTCAGACTACTTTTTACCATCTTTTTTGTAAAGGCTTCCATTAAAAATCTTATATATATCTATATCTAATCTAGACTTGCTTTGATACCACTGGAAAGAGTTTATCCTCCCCAGTTTGTTTGACCTCTGTTTATATATTCATCTCTGATGGCACTTTTCAAATGGATCGTAAACTCCTGAGTCCATTTCGCTTTTAGATCAGTGCTATCCAATAGGACTTTCTGCAATAATGGAAATGTTCTGTATCTACATATCCAAATGTTCCAAATCTGCAAGTCATAGCCATACTCAGCTATGGCTATCAAGCACTTGAAATGTGACAGTGCACCTGAGGAACTGAATTTTTAATTTAAATTGTAATTAATTTAAATTCAAATGGCTGCATGTGGCTAGTAAATACTCTATTGGAAAGCACAGCTCTAGACTGTGCCCTTCTTCAGGCACTGATTCTCTGTGCTTGACACAATGCTTGGCACATAGTAGGGGCTCAGGAAATATTTACTGAATCCAACTAGTGTATATACTTACGGCAATAATCCTGCTGGGCTGATATTACTAACTCCAGTAATTTCATCTTTGTTGACCAAAACAAGCCAAACCAAAATGAAGTGAAATAACAATAGAACGTGGCTTAGTGAAGTTCAGTAATAGAATTGGGATGTGAATGACAATCTGTTTAAAATAAATCCTCTGACTTTTCTGTTCCCACGGGCAGTGCTTTGGTACCTGTGAGTAAATTTGTATGTAAGTGGTTGCACATGCAACATAGGAGGAGACAACATTTTATAGAACAGCTAATTGTCTCCATACAATTAGACATGCAAAGATTTGCTCGTATAAAAGCCAGTAGAAAGAAATAAAAAGAGGAAAGCTGGCACACTGCTAATACAGCTTTAGTATTGTGCAGACTTAAAGGATATATTGGCTAAATTGATCTCTTCTAAAAGAGAAGAACTGCATCATAAAAGAAAGGATACAACAGCCAACAAATTGGGCAGCTGGTGTGCAATTTGCAATTGTTAACTTTCAAATGTTGATAGCCTCTGAGTTGGCAGATGAAGATTAAAATGGTGGAGGTAATGCTGCCATCTTCTGGTGATCAGTCACAGTTAACTGATAGTTCAGAATTAAAACTTTCGGAAACTGGGCAATCATAGTTAACTGATCCTTTTAATTTACCATTACTTAAACGTACACATTAAAAATAGTTCCAAAATTATTTTAAATTTGAAAAAGAAAACATCATGCTTCAAAATATGCTTTTTTCCAATTTTTGAAATCTAACCATCTGGAGTTTTTCAACTCCTTCTCCTCATTTAGCCTAGCTTGTCTGCTGGAACAATCTGATAACATTTGTAGTTGGCTTTTCCTCTGATTCACGTTGTATCTCCTGACAAACGATTGCATTACGCTGTATTCTGATGGGACTACACATTATCACGGACCCTGATACAATCTGTAGAGTTCCTTCCTCTCTGGATCAAATCTATTTTTAGATTTGTGTTGAAGGGTGCACCTGAAGACATGCAGTTGGGCCAAACTTTGGGATTTTGTGATTGCACTGAGTCAGACACTCCTCATTTAAAGAAGCCTTTTATTTTTTAATTTTACTTTGAGTTCTGGGATATATGTGCAGAACGTGCAGGTTTGTTATGTAGGTAAACGTGTGCCATGGTAGTTTGTTGCACCTATCAACCCGTCACCTAGGTATTAAGCCCCACATGCATTAGCTATTTGTCCTGATGCTCTCCCTTCCCTCGCCCCACTGCCTCCAGGTCCCGGTATGTGTTTTTCCCCTCACTGTGTTCATGTGTTCTCATTGTTCAGCTCCCACGTATAAGTGAGAACATGTGGTGTTTGGTTTTCTGTTCCTGTGTTAGTTTGCTGAGAATGATGGCTTCCAAAGAAATCTTTAAGAGAGCTACAGTTACAACAAACTGTGATACATTAATAGTGCCTGTCAGAAATTAGAAGTCATGCTCCCATCTTGCTCAGCCATGAGTGCTCAAAAAGCAAAATGGGACATGGGGTTTTGACATACTATTAGTTGGACTTTGTTCAGAAAGAACTACACTTCATCTAGTGATTTTATAGTGAGAATCACATTGAATATTCCTTTGTTTCTACCTGGGTAGGCTACTGGGAGTAAAAGAAGCAATATGAACGTTCAGAAGTAGATGAACAAGAGAAAAGAAGCATTAGTATTATCTCTGGTTCATATATAGATTGTATATGCAGATATGGGCTTCAATGGACTTGAAGTGACAGTTGGTAGGAAGCGCATCCCATCATCAAATTTCTCTACTCCCCATGTTCCCCTTCCTGCAGGATCCAGCTGTCTCAGTGGGTCATTGCTCAACCTCAAGCATTCATCAGTCTTTGATCTAAGCAGTTCTTTGGATATACCCTACTAGAGATTAATTACATTGATGCATACTCACCCATTCTTTGATTCAACTATTCATTCAGTGAACATTGTTGAACACATACTGTCTGATATGGTTCTAGGGACACAAAACAGAAGAAGAAATGTTCCCTGACTACAGAGAATGCATTGCTTCATCTTACGTATATGGTATATCTTTAAAGAATCTTTTGTGTGTGCCAGGTACTATGCTGAATATTTTATAACTATTATATTAGTGATTCATTTGTTTAACAATATTTACTCAGGGCCTGATCTGTGTCAGTCATTGTGCTGAATGCAAAGACGAAATGGTACCAAATTAGATATGGTTCCTGGTCTCATGGATAATTGCTGTCTACTGAGGAAAGCAGACAAATAAACTAGAGATTACAACATGATTTAACTTTTGCAATTCATCTTGGCCCCTCAGCATTTGACTACCTTTCTATACAGAGAAATTCCTTTTCTCATCAGTCTGAGGTGGGGGCAAAGACCTCCTCCAACTATAAAAGCTAAAAATGCTGGGTATTTTCTCCTAGCATCCCTTGCAGTTATGTCACAGGCATGTGACACAAGTTTTGCCAATCAGACAGCATCTTGCTAGACTTTGAGTAGGGGCCTGGTACCTCAAGCAATGGAGCAGGCATTTAGTTTTTCTTATGGTGACTGTGATGGGTGAGGGAATTTCCCCATCAGAATCTCTCAGAAGCATGGTTTTAGATATTTTTCTTTCTGGTGATTTTCTGCAGCCTTTCCAGAGATGCTAGGGCCCTCATTACTCTTTTAATAACTCCTTTTCTTTTGGATCTGAGTCACTTACTGTTGTTAAAAGTAGGTACCCTGATGATGCCCACTGTAATATGGAAAAGACTGGGTGTGATCTCATCAGTGTGCAGGAAACACTGCCTTCCTACACCAAGTGACATCTACACTTGCATCATAAAGATTAGTAGGAATTATCCAGGTTAAAGGTACTGGAAGAAGAGGGCTAACAAAAGGAAAGCCCAAGGTAATCCTCTGAGGTGGGAATTCTTAGGTCTAGTTTACATTTGAGGAAGCTGAGGCCAAGGAATAACAAATCCTGGACTGACTGTAGAGTCCCTGAGTTTACCCACTATGGCCCTCTTCCAGTTGAGGCCTAGAAATATATTTATGCCAATGGATTCCAGTACAATTTTTGAAAAACTCTTTATTTTGAAGTGGACATGTACAAAAAAGTGTCTAATACATAAATGTAAAGCACAATAATTTTATTATAAAAAGAATACCTTATAACTACCACTGAGATTAAAGATGTAGAATGCTCTGGGCACTGCAGAAGATTCTCTATGGCCCCCTTCCAATCAATACCCTTCCTTCCTCCTCAGGGGTAACCACCATCCTGACTTTTTTTTTGAGAAGGGGTCTTGCTTTGTAGCCCAGGCTGGAGTGCAGTGGCACTATCTCACTCACTGCTACCTCCGCCTCCTGGGTCCTGGTTCAAGTAATTCTCCTGCCTCGGCCTCCCAAGTAGCTGGGATTACAGGCACGTGCGACCATACCCAGCTAATTTTTGTATTTTTAGTAGAGACGGGGTTTCACTATGTTGGCCAGGCTGGTCTTGAATTGACCTCGTGATCTACTTGCCTTGGTCTCTCAAAGTGCTGGGATTACAGGCGTGAGCCACCGTGCCTGGCCACCACCATCTTGACTTCTAACAGCATAGTTTTGTTGTACCTGGTTTTGACCTTTGTGTAAAAGGAATAATCTCTTTTATAGTTAATGGATGTTTGCTTACTTTCAGTTTATGGAAACTATAAATTATATATCCAAGGACATTCTCATACATGTTTCTTGGTGTATGTGTGGTAAAATTTGTTGAACATATATTTAGGAGTGGAATTGCTAGGTCATAGAGCATACACTGTTCAACTTTAGTAGATAATGCCCAATAGTTTTCCAGAATTATTATACCAATTTATAATTCTTTATACCATATATATTACCAATATACTTTATATATTATACCAATCAATAATTCTTTTGAAACTTTCAGTTTCTCCACATCCTCTGCAACATTTGGTAAGATGAATCTTTTTAACTTTAGCCATTCTGGAGGATATAGGGCTATCCTGTTGTGATTTTAATTTGCATTTCCCTGATGACTAGTGATGTTAAGCAATTTTCCATATGTTTACTGGTCATTTCCATGGTACTATTTATCAGATGGCCACTTCTTGGCATGTATTTCAGGGTTAAATGCCTTAAGAATGAATAGATATGGTTTCCAAAGATAGTGCAGTCATTTTTTTCAACTCTCTGAGTTCATGGTTTTGATTATTTCTTTAACATAGCAACCTCTAGATTTGTGGGGTTCTGTTCTTTCTCACAAAGTTGCTCTCTTCATGCAAACTTTCTATATGTGGAGTTGGTTTAATAAATGTAAAAAGTCAAGGAGAGACTACAGGGAAAGCCAATTGAAGACTCTTGGCTGGGTCACTAATGGTCTCTTGGATGTTGTGTGGTGAACATTGGCCTAGACAGTATTTGTTTTTTCCCACACATTTACTGGGTAAAAGTCTCAATGGACATGTTACTGTGAATTTACGATACTCTTTGAGAGGTTTGGGTTAGTTCTGTAATAAAAATTCTGGCATATGGAGACGTATGTCTGGTTCCCACACATTTGAGGCTAGAAAGCATATAACTAAATTTTCTTAAGGTCAGCTTACTGATGTCTCTAAAGATAAAAGGCACCTTCTGATTGAAGGCCTGCTCTGGAAATATTCTTGGCAAAGGATTTCCAAGTTCCATTCTCTTGAGATGATCAAATCGAATTCTATTTTGTCTGTTGTTTTGACAAACTCACTTTGGCAGGGACAAGGGTGTATTGCAGGCCTTTCTGCTTTAATTTCAAGATTTTATGGTCAGAAGCAAGAAGACAATTGCAATCAATGAAAACTATTCACTCAGAATACAGACTAAGGTACAAATATATAATAGCAACCAATAACAGAAATTGTTGTCTTGCTTTTAGGTTTTACTAAAGGTTTTCAGTCAAGTTATATCTATAGCCCCAATTAGTTTTAGCTTTAAGTCACAACAGACTGATAAGACTCTAGATTATTCTACCAATATTATAATGTCCATGGTCCCCCAAAGATATGGGTATTAATTATCCCCCAACCTTTTGAACAAAGCTCTTTTGTATTAGCCAAGATTTTGGTTGCAAGCAACAGGCAGTGACAATAGTTATCCTAGAGAAGAGATTTGTCTAAGGAATATCAATGGCTTACAGATTCAGAGGGAAGCTGGAAGACCAGACTTGGAAAATGGGCCAGAATCCAGAGAGCTGCATCCAGCTCTCCAGATACCCAGAGGGCTGGACATGAAGGACCTTGACCATGGTCACATGGCAGGAAGTCCAGCCTATCATGATGCTGGCCCCATCGAAATATCTCTCGTGGGAAAGTATATCTTGTACAGAAGTACATGGAAATGGGTCTTTGTTGGATTCATTTCATCTCATGGCAGCGCCTGTGTGAATAAACTCTCCTTGACTGCTACTGTCCAAAGGCTGAAGCTGTCCTGCTTCCTATCCTTCTGTGTACATTGCTGTTTATCTCTTCCATGAATTCAGTGAGGCACCCAGTATTCTTCCAATAAATGATTTCGATGGCTGTTGGCCAGAGTTTTCCCTTCCTTACAATCCAAGAACTCTAACAGAGACACTAATGATGGTAGATGTGTTTTAGGCTTGTGTTCTGCCATAGAAAAGATGGGAGAGAAAACACCTTTACCCTTAGTATAGCCAGAAGACTTATGCAGTCCAAAAAGAGGTCCCGCAATTGGCCAGTTTTATATCTCCATCTATCATTCAGTCCTTGCAGTCACACATGAAGACATTGGAGAGCAGGAGAGCAGAGTACTCTGGGCATGGTGGGTCCTCAAAAGATATTTGTTGAGTTAGGTAATAAATTCTTGGTTTTGAAGCTGGAGTCTTACAGTCCTAGGCATTCCCAGGAGATATGTAAGGGATTATTGGGAAACGGTGAAGAAAGGGTTTCTCTCCTCTGCCACCACCTTTATTCTGAGCCATTCTGCTAGTCTTTCTTTTATATTCTGAGTTTCCATTTACAATTTGTTCTTCAAATAGTGATTTCAAAATCACTATGCTAAGCCATAATTGTCCATTAATACTTCATTTTAATTCATTTACTCTTTTGTTTAGAGAAGAGAAACTGATACTTACGGGGTTCCTACCGAGTTGCAGGCACTGGACCATACTTTTCACCTGTGTAATTCCATTTTATCTCTGTAATCACGGAAGTCAAGTTACCTGTGGGGCAATTATTAATTCATTCCACTTACCAAGTTTTTCTCCTCTGCTTCCTCATAAATTATTCCATAAGTTTGTCTATTTCACTAACTTCTCAAAGGGCTGGAGTTAGGTTAGGCTGATCCTCATTACTGTTCGTTTCTTTAATATGTTCTTACATTTTGCTCTTATCTTTATTATTTCCTTTCTGTTGCTTGCTTGCATTCACTCTGTTGTTCTTTTTTTCAGCTTCTTGAGCTGCACACTTAGCTCATTGGCTTTCAGTTTTCCTGTTACTTAGATAGACGTTTTTAAGGTGATACATTGTTCTCCAATTAGAGCTTTTATGCTGTTATACATGAGGGAGTTTTTGGTCACTTATTTCTGAATATTTTAATTTGCTTTCTTCTTTTAATAATGACTAATAGCGGAGTGTATTTGGAGGGATGACTGTTTTTATTGAGTTCTAATTTTATTGTATTCTTGGCAGAGAACATAGTCTGCGTGATCGAAATTCTTTGATACTTGTTGACACTACTTTGTTACTTCATGTATGTTGAATTTGAAAAAAAGTATGTTGCATATCCTTTTGAAGAGGATTAAAAGTATTATATTGTTGGGTGAAGGGTTCTAAACAGGTACTAGTTCCAACTTTTTAACTGTGTTCATAGCATTTTAGTTCTTATTAATATTTAGCTTCTGATAAGCACTTTCTGAGGCAGGTGTGTTAAATCCCCCTCAACAAATGTAGATTGGATAATTCTTTGTTTTAGTTCTGTCAGTTTTTGACTTACACATTTGGAAATTCTGTTAGGTTCATATAGGTTCAGAATAGTTACATCTTTTCTCATTGCATAACATCCATGTGTATTCTTAATGATTCTTTTAGCCTTGTCTATATTGTGTGATATTCACATTTTTTTACAAGAGCTTTTTTAGATTTGTGTTGGCCTTGTATATATTTTTATACTGCTTTAGTTTAGACTTTTCTATGTCATTATGTTCTACATATGTCTCCTGTAAACTGTGAATTTTATTTTATTTTTCTGAATCTAGACCTGAGAACCTCTGCCTTTTAACTGGCAAATTTTATTTGTATATACTATTGTGATTACCAATATATTTGGATTTATTTCTGTGACCTTTATTTGAAGTTTTCTTTGATTTTTTATTCATTTTTCCCCCCCTGGCTTCTACTACCTAGGTTAAGAGTATATAGGTTTAGAACAGAAGTAGGACTTGTGCTCAGTTCTTCATGTTGCTGGGACAAGAGGTCCCCTAACTGAAGCACATGTCAATCTATATAGCAGGGACAGGGTAAGTGGCTCCTCCCCAGTGACTCTCATATTTCTCTGCACAACCTTTTCAATCTGCCACAGCAGAGTTATTTCGTTTAGCTATTTCTTTATTTATTCATTTATTAACTTTCCTAATATTGACTAAAAGCCAACTATGTACCATGCTCTGTACCGGGGGCTAGATGATCAGTATGGAACAGAATAGATGTGACTTCTGTCCTTACATAGCTTATAGTTTAGGAGGGGAGACAGTGCATATATATGTACAATATTACACATTTTATTATGAGTGATAAAATAAATAATTTGAGTGGAGTGAAATAAAACAATGGAATGGTGTTTACTCTGACCTGGTGGCTTGGCTTTTTCGGAAAGATAAATTTAAGTTAAAGCATATTTCTGGGTGTTGTGGAGCCACTGGTGAGGCTGAGGCAGGAGGACTGCTTAAGTTTAGGAGTTTGAGGCCAGCATGGGCAACATAGCAAGAGTCCATTTCTAAAGTACATATAAATAAATAAGCACATGTAGGGTGGGGGAT
This sequence comes from Rhinopithecus bieti, assembly GCF_001698545.2. Lineage (NCBI taxonomy): Eukaryota > Metazoa > Chordata > Mammalia > Primates > Cercopithecidae > Rhinopithecus > Rhinopithecus bieti. The sequence continues at coordinate 995,947 of NW_016828762.1, read as the reverse complement.
GTCCCCTTCTGTATATTATTTCCTTCTTCCTTAGCAACTGTATTAGTCCACTTTCATACTGCTATAAAGATACTACCTGAGACTGGATAATTTATAAACAAAGGAGGTTTAATTGACTCACAGTTCTGCATGGCTGGGGTGGCCTCAGGAAACTTACAATCATGGCAGAAGGGGAAGCAGGCACCTTTTTCACAAGGAGGCAGGATAGAGTGAGTTTGTGAAGGAGAAACTGTCAAATACTTACAACATCATCAGATCTCATGAGAACTCACTCACTATCATGAGAACAGCATGGGGGAAACCGCCCCCATGATCCAATCACCTACCTCCCTTGACACATGGAGATTACAATGCAAGATGAGATTTGGGTGCAGACACAGAGCCAAACCATATTAGCAACACAATCACAAATTTTATCTGGGAATAGAGACAACTCAGAATAAATATTTATATCTGGTCATCTTTCTTGCACCTGGGTATGACCATGTGACTAGACTCTGGTCAATGGGATATAAATGGAAGTGGTGTATGTAACATCTGGGAGGTGTCTTTAGTGGGAAGACCATAACCTTTCTTCCTTCCAGTTGCCTAGAATGAAGCCATGACAACTAGAGCTGGAATAGAGATCTTAGATCATAATGTGAACTGGAGTAGATATCTTGGATCATGATGTGAATCTGAGAACAGCAGCAGTGAATGGTGAAGCAGCAACAAGATAGTAGGAGTCCATGGAAAAGTAAAATCCCCAGATTACCTGTACAGACTTTTTCAAGGAAAAGAAATATATTTCTTCATTTTTCATCTCCTATTATTTTGCTTTTTGGGTAAACTGCTGAAATCCTAGAGCCTTCCAGGTCCAGGGGACAAAATTTTGTAGGGTAGTGACTCTCAAAAGGTTAGCACTCAAATAAATAAATAAATAAATAAATCACCTGGTGAGCTGGTTAAAACACACACTTCTGGATCCCCACCCCAAAAATTATGATGTTGTAGGTCAGGGTGGAACCTCAGAATCTGCATTTGCTGTCACCTTTCAGATTTTGCAGAAGGTAGTTGGATCACATTTTGAGAAGCACTGGTTTAGGGGTTTGAGGAAGAAGAGTTGGGCACATTTGAAGAATGGAACCAAGGCTGGTTTTAAAGAACAGTGAGTAGCATGGGATAAAGAATGGCAAGGTGGTTGGGGGCCAGATTATGAAGGGCCCTGTAGGCCCGATAAAGGAATGGTTTTCTCCTCTAAGTGTGGGGACACTATTGATTAGGGAAGTGACAAGATCTGATTTACATTTTAAAAGATCACTCTCTACTACATGGAAAATGGACTGCAAAGGAGTAGGATGCTCTATCAGTAGTCACAGCCAGAAATGCTGGTAAGTTGGTCCAGTGTAGTAGCAGTAGAAACGGATTCAAGATTAATTTTGAAAGTAAGAATAGCAAGTACTTTACTGGTGGTTTCAGAATGTGGAATAAAGAATTAGGGGGGAACCAGGGTTGATTCCCAGGTTTTTGTCTTAAGCAAATGGGTGGAACCTTCCCAAGATACACTGAGCAGATTCCTGTGCGACAGACCGCAAACCAGAATTTGGGATGGTAGTCCACCACTCCCATTTGTGGCAAGTGGCACTTTCTGAAGATGCCAATGGTTCGGATTATCCCTCCACCCCAAGCAATTTATTGCGATTTCCCAACAGGCCTCTGGGGTGGGTCAACTCCACCCACTTCACATCTCTTCATAAGTCCTTGTACTTCAGATGTGGTTCAGAATTATTTTGTCTGTTTTCCAGTGATGACCTCCAGGGTGTGTGTGTGTTTGTGTTTGTGTGTGTGTGTGTGTGTGTGGTTATCTTCCTTTTGGCAGGGTGCATTATGATTCTTCAGTCGCAGGACACAATGAGCTCTCAGAATCCTACAGTTCTGGAGGTGTCTGAGTCTCTTGGCCAATGTGTACAAATGACCTGTCTTCCAGCACTTTTTAATGATAATTAACCTCACTATGGAATGATTTTAACAAGAAGAATCATTATGCTTTCTTTGGCCTTAATTCCTATAATTTCTTGTTGCACCTAAAATAATGTCCTAAATCCTTAACAGGGCCCTACAGTTTCTAGCCCCTACCGTCTCTTCTGGTCTCATCTTGGCTACTTGTCCTGATTCCCTTTCCATGTTAGCTCTACTGAAGTTATCTCAGCTTTACCCACTCAATTTGCTTTCTCCTGCCACGGGGCTTTCTTTTTTCTTTCTTTTCTTCTTCTTCTTCTTCTTTTTTTTTTTTTTAACAAGCTATTCACTATTTGTAGAAAGCCTTTCCCCTTGATAACCAGTGGTTTATGACTAAACTTGAATAAATGGTATTTCCTCAAGGATACTTTTCTGTGTCTCCCCCACCCAGTTTTACATACACCCAAACTTGGATAGACCTCCTGATTACATGCTACTGAGGATTCTTGAATGGTTATTTTGCTAATTTTCCTTAATTTAATTATCTATAGTTATTTATTTGTCTTCTCTTGTCGACTATAAATGCTATGAAGGCAGGGATTATGTGTGCCCAATTCTTCTTTGTACATCTCCAGTGCTTACCCTACTGCCTGGTATACAACAGCAAGTGTTCAATAAATACTTGTTGCTTTCACAGATTGATTTCAACAGTTGGGATACATTGATTTTTTCACTCTAGGAAGAATCATCATATGCTTGTAACAGTTCAGATTATTTGCAACTTCAAAATCATATACTGAGTTTATGTGTATTCTAGTGCATTTGGTGGCCAATGTAATACAGCTTCCCAAATTTCTATAATGCTGTTTTTGTCTCTTATCTCCAACAAATTGAAATGTAGATTTGCCTTTTAAGCAGATCTGTCTGCTGACAAATTATTTCTCTCTTTTGTTCCTTAATCAGTTTCAGTACAGGATTCTGTTATGTTCAGAATTTCTTGCCCTTCTACCTATTTCTCTTTCCTTCCACCTTGAGTATTCTTGGGTCTTATTTTGGATTTTCCTCTGCAGTCAAGGGACACTGTCCATTCCCAAATACTGTTCCCTACTTCAAAAGAGTGAGTAGGGGCATTCAAGATACCCATTCTGGTTAGTTTTTCAGCTTCCTAGATTAAAGCTAACTGCCTCTATCTTCAGACTGTAAAATTCCTCTAGCTGGGAGGTTTTCTTCTCTGTGTACTTTTATGACATTTTGTAAGCATTAATGATATGCTACAGCATTTTGTAGAGTACTATAACAGAGAATTATATATTAGAGAAAAATTAAGGCCATCAAGCCTGTAATCAGGCCTCAGGAGAACTGCTGAATATCTCAAGTGCGTTTTGGATTTCTATAAAATTTGGCTTGACATTTATATGGGTTTCCAAATAGTTTTTAGCTCTCTCATCTTAATAATCACCCCAACTTGTGTACTCTGGTTTTCCATTTTGCAGGAGAAATCAGCGAAAACATTTACAGATCAAGTCAGAACTGGTAGAGCCAAGAACACACGTTGCTCTCTGGGTCTATTTATAAAATAAAGAGAGATATGTTTAGTTACCAAATCTCCCCAAATTATGGACACAATTAAAATGTAAATATGAACTAATTTCCCACACTCATAACAAAGAAAGACCTTAAAGAAGTTAATTTGTTAAAAGGCTACTAAGTGACAAGTCCTCCAGTTGGCCCTTTATAGATGTCTTTGTTCATACTCTCAACATTCCTGAGGAACAGAGACCATCTTCATGTAGAAGGTAAGAAAATAGGCTCAGAAATTAGGCAACTTGCTCCAAGTCTTTATAAATAGAAAACGGTGAGACTGAGACTAAACCTAGATCTTACTGTTTCATCATTTGTGCTCTTACTAAGACATGAATGATTCTGACCAGGTGTCTTCCATCAAGAAGTTTAAATTATAGTGGGAGATGGAGTGGTAAACACATTGACAAGAGGATTCCATGGAGATAGGTACTGAGAGAAATATAAAATAGGACAAAGAGGGGGGAAGACTGTAGAGTGAAGGAGAACCATTTTATATTAATTATAAAAGGTATTCAAAATTTTCTTTGTTACGAGAAAATTCAAATATACAAAGCAGAGAGAACAGCAAAATGAACCCCCAAGTAGCCACAGCCTCCTTCAACAACGTCATCTCATAGCCACTCTTATTCTATCTTCCCACCAACTCTGATTATTTCAGTTGTAAATCTTTCATTAAGTATTTGCAAAAGATAACTAACCAATTTTTTTCCTTTTATACAAAACCACACCATCGTGATCACATCTAAAGACAAGTTAATAATTCGTGGTATTATTTTAGATTCCGGGTTTGAGGAAAGGCCTGTTGGAAGAGGTTATGTTTTGATGATAGCTGAGTTTAAAAAACAGCCAGCCACGATAACACAAGGGGACAGCACCAGATTTTAATTTGGACAGCACCAAAATGTCAAAGTTTATTAGCTATAAGGAAAAACAGCTGGGTTTGTCAAAAACAATTCTATTGTTCCCTGTAAAATAGTAAGCTTACAGAAAACTTGTTTCTAAGGAACAGATAATCTATGCTTTTGGTCCAAGGTATGTTGAACTTTTTCCTTCTATTTCAGATGACAGATGGATGTAGCTGAATCTATGAAGGTGTGTACTTGTCCCAAATGTGCAGGATAAATAAATACAGAAGTCACCAACAGAAGACTCAGTCAATGCTAGTGTCAGAGGCATGTGAACCAGAGCAACTCCATAGGAGCTGGGTAAAATGAGGCTGAGACCTACTGGTCTGCATTCCCAGACGATTAAGGCATTCTAAGTCACAGGATGAGATAGGAGGTGGGCACAAGATATAGGTCATAAAGGCCTTGCTGATAAAACAGGTTGCAGTAAAGAAGCCGGCTAAATCCCACCAACACCAAGATGGTGATGAGAGTGACCTCTGGTCGTCCTCACTGCTACAACTCCCACCAGCACCGTGAGAGTTTACAAATGTCATGGCAATGTCAGGAAGTTACTCTATATGGTCTAAAAAGGGGAGGTATGAATAATCCACCCCTTGTTCAGCATATCATCAAGAAATCACCATAAAAATGGGTAACCAGCAGCCTTGGGGGCTGCTCTGCATTAGAAGTAGCCATTCTTTTATCCCTCCACTTTCCTAATAAACTTGTTTTCACTTTACAGACTCGCCCTGAATTCTTTATTGTGCGAGGCCCAAGAACCCTCTCTTAGGGTCTGGATCGGGACCCATTTCCTGTAGCATTAGGACAGGGCCAGCCTCGAGCCGCAGAGTCTTCTCTGTAGAATTGCTACACCCCCAGTGCCTGTAGAGTGAAGTTCCACAGCTGGCAGGACTATAGATCCTGCCACCTGGCTATTTCATTATTTGTTTTTTGAAAATCCACTTAAACGAACCATTCTGGAACCAAGAGATGAAAATACTCCTAAAAACCGTTGGATTACCTCATCCCACTGTGAGAAGTATCTCTGTGCTTGCTTGTTCCTTTCCTGGATGAAGATCAGCTGAACACAGCGGCAGCATTAATGTTCCTTGCTGGCATTTCAGCTCAACTTCTCCAGGCAGGCGCTTCGCCAAGCCCTCCTCTGCCCATTTGAAATTCAAATCCCTTGAATAAGCCTCAGTGCCACCTTTGTCCAAAAACCTCAAAAGCCCCAGTCCATGTCGATCTGCCTTTAAATTATAAAGAGACATATGACTGCGTAGGAAGATAAACTGTGCTGAAATAACATCCAGGGTGGTTGTTAAATAAATTCAGGAAAACCAAGACATTCACTGTTAAGCCGAGACACTGTCCTCAACTCACCTCCCAGACAAGAAATGGGCAAAGAAGCCACATACTGGGAGCCCACACTCTTGAACTCCGGCTCAGCTTTTAGGATCTTCAACGGCTATTTGTACTTAAAAATAGTGTAAGTTACCAACTGTTTGCAGCCTCTGAGCTCCTGGAGAGGCGTTCCTAAAGTCTTAGCCTAAAAAATCTTTAGTTATGATGGGAGAATCTTGGGTCCATTTTCTTTTTAGGCAATTCATGTGTTGTATGACCTTGGAAAAAGCGCTTGACCACCCTGCACTGTATTTTCCACATCTGCAAAATGGGGATATTCAGATTTGGATCATAGGGTTGTTGTGAGGGTTAAATAAGAGGCATGGGAAGATGCCTTGAGAGCTAAAAGACCCAATGTAATGTAAGCTTTTTTTTTTTTTTTTAAATGAAGACTCTAAGAGCGATACAGCTGCACTTTGGGACTGATGAGGGATTTGTTTGAAGCCTGTGGCTCAGTTCGATTTAAAAGGAATTTACCAGACACCTCCTCTTTATTTAGCATGCTTTCCCTGGTGCCAAAGAGCTTGTGGGGGTGTGGTTGGAGTAGGGGTGGTGGGGAGACGAGAAACACAGAAATAAAAATGACTACATAGCAGTTCATAGAACCAACTGTCCTCGAGCAAGGTTAACTTCTCTAGGCTGAGTTTCCTTAGTAATAAGGTGGGTGACATTAACAAGGCCTACCTCATAGAATTCTTGTAGGCATTAGAAGAGATAGGAGGGGCAGAGCATTGAGCATAGTGTCTGGCACACAGGAAACTCCATAAATTTATCTGCTTTTTAAAAGACAATTTAAATTTGTTTTCCTCAATAAAGGCAGTCAAATTCTGATATTCTTTTCTATCAGCTTTAAGAAAAGGGATTTTTTTTTAATGTCTGTAATAGAATCCAGGAAGGTTTCTGAACCGGAGTAACTGTGCAAAATTAACCTGGCAGCAGTTTGGGGAGGGAGTGAAAGAAGGTCAGGCAGTAGTTAGGAGACCTATTAAGATGATATTTTAATCATCTCCAAGAGGCAGGCCTGGAAAATGTGATTGAGGAAGATGATAAATGAACGAGTAAAGGCTCAGAGGAGGCAAGAGGGACCAGGATTAAGAATTTGGGACTTGGTGGCATGTATCCATCGCTCATTCTGTCCATCTCCTTTCCGTGGGCTAGGCCCATGGCACCATTTGGTCATGGCGGTCTTTCCCCCTGAGCAAGCTCTGTAGGCATTAATGCCATTGGCTTCAGCTTGGCACAACCCATGAGCTCTCTTTAGAGATGGAGGAGCTCATCTTCAAAGGGAGGAGCATGACTTTTCCAGGAGTAGGAGCTAAGGAAGAGAGGGAGGGTGAATCTAGCAATGGAATCTCAAGATGTAAATTACCAGATAACTCAATTGCCTCTTCAGTATAGGAATCTGGTTTATGATTTAAGTGCACAACATAGCAATGAAGCAGCAGGGGATGAGGAGCAGAGGGAAGATTTAGATTGCTCTCCATAAAATAATGACATATTTATTGTGCAATTATTATGTGCTACGTCCTCTGTTAGAGGCTTTGCATGCTTTTCTTGTTTAATTCTTACTGTAACATTATGAAGTTACTCATATTATCTCCATTTTGTAGATGAGGAAACTGAGGGCAAGTGGCCCCAAATGACTTAGGAGATTTAAAGGCAGGCAGTATGACTCTAGAGACCAAGCCCTATGCTAAGCAACTAAGCATTTTGAATATATTAAGGAAACAAGAAATGGGAAAGACCTAATGAATGTCTTTTGGGTTTTGCTTTCATACCCAGGGCTTACTTAATTAATTTTTGAAAATATGTTCTAATGTCAATTAAAGTTGAGGAAAACTGAAACCACTTCACTTCTTTGTCACAAATTAGGGACAAAAAGCTGTAAAGATGCCTTTGTTTGATCAGAAAAAAGAATTCTGTTTGTGTCTAACAGAGAACTGATTGTAAATGTTACAATGAAGTCTTTTCAGTAATAACGTCCTCTTTAAATTACCTGCTGATTGTTGGCACATGGTAAGAATAATAGAGTCAATGTCTGTGTGTATGTGTGTGTGTGAACATGTTTGTATTATGTTGTTATGCTAAACTCAACTAAAAGTTACACAAAGAATCATCTAAGCAGAAAGCAGCTAAGCAATTGCTTACAGTGGTTTGGCTGTCATATTATACTCCTTTGATTCATTTTTATTTTTGCTTTCAAGTTTCATTCTAACCATTTAGTGGAGCTGCAAAGTAGAGCTTATTTATTCTGCATAAGATAGGAGGACCCTGTAATCACATATGATTTTTTAATATATAAATGTGTCAGATGTCCAGAAGAAACACACTCCCAGGGTAAAATTGCTCTACACCCACTTCTCTGTTAAATAAGACTATTTACTGATAGATGGTGAGTTTCAAAAACATTCCCTTTCTCATTTAACAGTGCATAACATTCAGGAAGTCAAGTATTTATTATATAATAATAAATGCCTGTTAGGATTCATTTTTTTTTTGGTTTCATGTTTCTTATCAGTGTCAATTGTAATCAATTACCTGTAGAAAAAGATGGAAGTTCTCATTTACTATATGATGACACACAGTAGACACAGCCTTTCTATTTAGAATTGAACAAAACCTCTGTATTAGTATTTTGTGAGTGCCAAGGGAAGGCTCTGGGGGTAGACCTTAAATGAATAAAGCGTTTTTTTTTCTTAGCCTCCTTTCTTAAATACTTTAACTTTTAGAAATAACACTGGCTAGCCAATGAAAACACTTCTTTGATAAAAGCTAAGAATTTAAGATAAAAAACAGCTGGGCAGGTTTCTTCTACACAAAAGGAAACAACTTTGAACTACATAGACAATGTCATTTAAACCCAAACAGATGTGGTTTAATCTTGTTTTAGATCCTCTTGTAGATTTTTCTCAAAATGCCTGCATATGCATAGAAATGATGACTTTCAGATGTTTGAACATAATTTGTCTCTGTTAGAATATCACCTTGGTACATAGATCATGTACACCAAATACTCCAAGACTTTGAACAGGGACAGCAGGGTACAGAGGGAATTTATGCTGGTCTTTTGGTTTAGCCCAAAAAGTCTGTAAGAAACTAAGGGGGAAGAAAAAAGCAATGGTGTCCACATAATGTCATTTTCAAAACAAGAAAGTCACATGTGTTCTTCACGACTTCAGTAAATCACAGTGATAGTTTCAGATCCTCGTCTTTAGAAATGCTTTTAAGATGAATCATATCACATGAATGCTCTAAAAATAACACACATGGTGGATTTATGCACCCTTCTGTGTCTCCACTGATTATTATCCACTCATCCTACAATATCCTCATGCATTGGAGCTTTCCCATCCTAACACCAGGAGAAGAAACCACTGGAGCAAAATGATTTTAAAACAAGAAATGTCATAAGTCAGACTGTGAAGCCACCTACTAAAATATACTCAAATCCACTTTCAACTTCAAAGCCTATTAGAATTGTTACCTCAGGCAGCAGCCAAAAGGTTGAAGGAAGAGTTGTGCAGATATAAATTTTATACAGATTTTTTCTTTTCTTCTCTCTCCTCCCACTGCCTGAATTAATATGGTTGAATGGTGGGGAAAGGATCTAATGGAACAGCATATGGAGAGTCTTATGATCACTAGTAGGAATCAAAAGGCAAGAGAACTCAAGGACAGAGGACACTGGTAATTAAAGCCCAGACCATCAAATGACCTTGGGGAAGTCCATGGACAGCATTGTTCCAATTTAGCTTTTCCTTTAAGGCGCCTCGTCTTTAGTTTCTATAATTTTCTCCATGGTTGTAACCCTTGAGATTATGTAAAAGGCCACATCTGGAGTGGGAGGAAATGAGATGCATATATTTGTTGGCAAAATTTTGGAAAAGAAATGTGTGTGTGCTGGGGATCTGCGGGGGGATGAATAAGAGGAGAGATGGGGGTGAGGTAGACTGAGGGTGGTGGTGGTGGATTTGTGCTGGAATCATTGGGAAACCAGCCTAATGGCTCCAATCAAAACACTAAGGAAGGATCCAATTCATAAGTGGTCAAACATTTTCTAGAACTCTGTTGGCTCTCTAGCAACAAACTATTGTTCTATGTAATGTCTCACCTCATCAAAACCCCCCTCAGGCCATACATGTAATGTGAGTTCATCCCTCGCCACAATCTAATCTACAACAATAATCTGGCATTGTATGTGAATGCTTATTTCAGAAATGCAGATTTGTTTATACGGTTGGAGTCTCTAAGTCCTCTGCACTATCCGTTTGTGCTGTCTGTCTGGATGTGTTTCCTCATCTTTGTGTGAGGAAGTTGCCCCTGCTCAACATGACTCAAAAAGAAAATAGTAGACTCATTGGAGTTTTGTCATGATGTGCCAGGGGCATCGTGAATGATGTCTCCCACCAAGAATGACAGCAGCTGCCAAAGGATGCAGGAGGCAGGCACTGGCCCGATTACAGAGCAGTGAGTCAGTTTCAGGAGGCTGTGTAGAAATCCAACTGATTCCTGAGGCAGTGAGGAAGGGGGAAGAGCCTGAAGAAGTTACAGGGAGAAGCAGAGGATACTGCCGTCATTGGAGGATACTTGGGTCCTGAGCAAAGTAGGAGAGGAACTAAAGGCTATAGCACTCCCTTTGGTGAATGGTTTGGAAAGGGGAAAGAGTGAAAGGGGAATGACAGTGTTACATGGGACACACTAGAAGGCAACCGAGAAAGATGGAGAAAATTCCTCAGATAAGTGAGCCACAGAACTGACTTCTAGCACTGGAACTCTCATTGTGTGACTTAGACAAATTATTTCTACTTTTCTTGTGGATCTTGTGTAAAATAAAATGGTCTGATGCCTTCTAAAGGTCCTTCCAACTAGAAAACGATCTGAGCATAACAGTCTTATATGACACTGCTTCTGAGTCTATAAACGCACACATTTAACTCAGAGTCTATTTCAACTGCATGACTGGCAGAAAGAGAAGGAGTAGGTGCAGTGGAAAGGGGAAGAGAGAAAGCCCAAGACCAAGACAGAATAAACACATAAATGAAGCAGTGATGATAATTCTGGCCCATCTTCACATCTATGAAGTGACTTAGGCAGAGTGACTTAGAAGACACATGATTCTTCACCCCTCATGTTTGGTCTCGGCACCTACAGTATGAGCATCTCACCCTCTTGAAAAACACTGGTGTTTAAACATGCTACTATTAAACATTATAGTGGTTTAAATATTTGTTGCTATTTTTGGTACAGCATAGTCTCGAACACAAGTCAAATATTCCATTGGGTATTCAACCAAAGAATCACTAATCTATTGTGATGCAGGAAGAAAACCTGTTTGGGTTGGGTTTAGAGAAAAATGGCACATTGATCTTTGAAGTAATGTCTTCCTAAATAATCTTCAATGACAATTCATAATATATGTGATTTTTTTCTTACCTCATGTGCTGACTCCAGAATTGTAGAATGCTACACCTACTTCCTTATGCTGTTGTGGGAATCTCTGTTGTAACTTAGGGAGTATATTAAAGAGATCCACTAAGCCATGAAGAACTGGATGAGATCATAGTCATCATTCTTAGAGTCTCTGTGGAAAAGTGATGACAATAACAAAAATAATTTGTGTCAAGGGCCTTTGTGCCATGTACCATGTGGAACATTTTATAGATATTCTCATTTTTTCCACAACAATCTCATGGTTCACTCAACAACTAACTTACTTGATTGCCCACCTACTACATGACAGAAACTCTCCTGGGCTCCAGGGAGATAGCAGTAAACAAAATAAAGTTTGTGTTCTTATGATGTGGAATTCTGATGAGAGAGAGATGATAAGCAAATATATACAATGTCAAGTGACGATAAGCCCTACGGAGAAAAATGAAGCAGGGTAAGGATAGAGAAGGCCAGAGGGAGGCTCACATCTGTAATCCCAGCACTTTGGGAGGTTGAAGCAGGAGGATCACTTGAACCAAGGAGTTTGAAACCTGCCTGGACAGCATAGTGAGACCCTGTCTCTACAAAAAATTCAAAAAAATTAGCTGGACGTGGTAGCATACACCTATAGTCCCACCTACTTAAAAGGCTACCTTGGGAAGATTGCTTGAGCCAGGGAGGTTGTGGCTGTAGTGAACTGTGATCGCACCACTGGACTCCAGTCTGGGTGACAGAGCAAGACCTGTCTCAAAAATGTTTATATATATGAACATAAAAATATTATATATACAACTATATAAAAAAGGAGAGAATGCCAGAAGGAAAGGTGGGTGGAATTTAAATAGGGTGGACAGATGGGTCTCTTTGGTAAGGTCCAGGAAGCAAGGGAATGAGTCCTATGCCCAGGCCAAGAAAGCACTGGGATTGCCCTGTCTGCAGATGGGGTAACCAAGCTCCCAAAGCCTCTTATTTAATAAAAGATGACGATCTTATTACATCTCAACACAGCCTCTGCTTCACATATATCCAGATATAGGTCAGAAGAGGGCTGTGACTATATGAGATTAGTAAGTCTGGTTGAAACATGAAACTCCACAAGTCTCCTAACACCATTGCTTTGTCGGTGTAAGGCTTGATCTTGTTGATTTCTTCCTATTACATTGAATTCACAGAATGGCAAGTTGCGTTGTTGTTACATAGAAAAGATGTAAGTTTTCCTGATTGTTTTCTCCCTTTTTCTGACTCAATCCAAGAACAAAGAGTCACTGCAGCATGGTTTCAGACATGCTCACAGAGGGTCAGGAGACTCCTCAGAGAGGCTGCAGGGACGTCTTTGACAAATGACAGTGATGTTCAGTGGTCAAAGCTCCAGGCTGACTACCCCTGCTTTAACCAGAGCATCACTGACTCTATATTATACACTGTGGCTCTGAAAATGAGATTTCTGGGACCCGCACAAAGGTTGAAAATGGTGTACATGCTATGGCTCCTTGTGAAGAGTAAATAAAGATGTTCTTTGAGTCATCTTTTAAAAAGTGGCTTTAAACGTGAAAGTTCCTTAAAGGTTTCCAGTGGAATAAAAATCATAGGTGGTAACTTACATGTTTTGAAAAATAAATGTTGTGTGTGGGTATGGTATTGGGTGAGAAAGGATATTAGGCAATTCTAATCAAAGATTTGAAGAAACAATGAAAGATCACTGTCTGACTATGCTTTTCTCTCTCATCTTTTCTGATGAATATAATGGCTATGAACACTCTATTTAAATACACAAACACGGGTACTTATCTATAACTTAGAGGCTTATGGGTTTTTTTTAAGGTTAGTCTTTTTTTTTTAATATAAACGTTGAATGAGGAGGGACTTCTTCCACTCCAGACATTTCAGGAAATGTCTAATTTTCATGCTGATTAAATTAGATGACTTACCCATTAGATGAATAAATAATTAAAGGAAGAACTGTAAAGAGGCATTGAAAGCCAGAGTTTGTTGTCCAATGAAGTTAACAAGCAAATCATTTCCTCATAATGTCACTGTTTGTTGCAGTTTGGTTTTAAAAAATGGTGAATATTCAGGGCATATAGATAGATGTTGGCTGTGGTAGTTGGTTATGTGTGTGTGTGTTCGGGGGGTTGCTGAGAAAAAAGGCCTTTCTGTCTCCCTTTTTATTCCCCCCCCTAAAGGACCATTAAAGCAGGGAACAGCAATTGTTCTCCAGTTTACATTTGCTCTTTTCTCCTTTGAGTGACAGCCCCTCACTGGTTTTTGGCAGATCACATGGCCGCCAATTAGAAATATTAGAAATGCTTCCCAGCAGCTAAGTGATGCTTTGTGACTAAGCTATCACCGGTGGAGCAAGAGTGGAAGTGACAGGCAGACCTGCTGAGCTACCTCCTTAAATGCAATTTGTTTCCTCTCTACTTTCTCTTTTTCCTCCTCCCCATGAACAGGAACTTGGATATATAGTGTGAACCATTCTTACCCAGGTAGGTGAGAAACACACTAGAGGGTGACAGAGCACCATGGAAGAAGGAAGAAGCATCCACCCGTGGACACTTGGGTAATTTAGTGGAGAGGAGCTGCCTACAGCCTGCATCACATGCCTACTTCTGAAATAGTTCAGGAAAGAGAAATGAATCTCTGGTTTGTTTGGGCTACTGTATTTTTGTTGTTGCTATTGTGTTTTTTCTTTGTCTTAGCAGCTTATACTCAAATCAATAACTTATTGGATATGAGGAAAAATTAAAAGTTGACCTGGACCCAGAATACTGAATTTTTGAATCCCATTCTTAACTAGCCATCTACTATCCTTTTAGGTGCACAGGGAAATTGCATATGTGAATGAGGATTTAGTTTCAAACTCTAGTTCTCTGCTCCACTGGATCATGCAGAGCAAATGTTGCAAACTTGGTCACCAACAGGGGCTGGGCAGGTAAGTGCAAAGAAGCAAAACTTACTGAGCAGAGCGTGGCGTACTGGAGAATGTGTGATTCACCTAAAGGACTGTTGTTCTGGAACATGGGCCTCAGTATTTCTTGATATTTTTACTTGTTTAAAAGAAAATGGAAATCCAGATTTTTAAAAAGTAAAATCCGTAGATTTTCAATTGACAAGCTAATTTTCACAACATTTTAAAGTAAAAATACTATGCGCATTGTGATACTTAATTTTATATGCCAAGTTCTCTGGGTTCCAGGGGGCCAAATACCTGGTTAAAATATCTGGGTATGTCTGTGGTGGTGTTTCTGGAAGAGATAAGTATTTGAGTTGGTGGACTAATAAAGCAGATGGCCCTCTTTAATGTTGGGTGTGAATCATCTAACCCTTTGAGGGCCTGAATAGAGCAAGAAGGTGGAAGAAGTTTGAATTAACTCTGCCTAACTTCTTGAGTTGTGACATTTATCTTCTCCTGCCTTCGATGTTCCTAGTTCTCAGTCCTTCAGCTCTAGACTGGAATTTATATCAGTGGCTTGTGCTTGGATCATAATCCTGAAAGACACAATTCCAAATGCCATAATCCTGAATGCTGAAATTCCAAAAGATCAAAATTCCAAAAGTTTAAATCCTGAAAGATCAAAATTCCCAATGTATAAAATCATGAAATTCACAATCCCAAAACATTAAAATCCCAAATGTTGAAATCCTGAAAGCCAAAGTCTGGGAAAGGGATCAGTGCATTTTCAGTTGTATGCAGGATAGTTACATCATGGTAGGCAAAACTATTATCTTGTTGTCTTTATTTGCACTTGGTGGAAAAGTCGAATGAGGGGATTAGCCACTGCTTACAGCAACAAAGAAAACTTCAGCTTAAAAATGCATCATTTACCTTCCTACTGGTGACATTTCAGGAGGTTTTAATGAATTAAAGCTGAATTTGCCTGAAGAAGCCAGTAAAGCTTACTGACTGGTTCAAAAACTATTATGTGCACAGTAGGATAAGAAGACGTAATGTTTACAATGGCATTGCTGTTCGATCACCAGCATTATTTCTGTCAAACTTTTGTTCTGTATATGAGGGCATGTGAAATGGATTTCTGTAAAACCTAAACAACATAGAAGTGTGGCATAGAAGGTAGAAAGCTTTAATAGGAAATGCTCATGTCAGTATATATAGAATCATAGAAGAATTTTGAAAAGAGCAGTGCCACATAGGAAGTGAATGTAAACATATTATCTGAAGAGAGCCATGCCCTAAAAGAAAAAAGCAACTATTCTTTGTGATGAAAGACTTCAAAATATAGTTAATGACCGTGAAAGTCTGACAGTTCTTAGGGATTATCTCTGTGCAATTGCCCACAATCTATCCTGGTAATAATATACTTTTTCATATGTCAAATTTTATTTTAGTTTTCTTTCTTAGTACTTTTTTTTTTTTTTTTTTACTATTTTAAATTGTATAATTTTTTACAACTTACTATGTGTTTCATCTTTGTATCATTTTCCATACTGGCAGTGTAAATGGTGTAGGAACTTTTAGAGAGTTCTAATACTTTTTATGCATTTTCAAATTTGATTCCATAAAGTACATTATCACAATGTGGATGGTGTTTAAACATTATGTGTATACATAAAAATGCCGAAACTTCTTCAATAAATAAAGAGATATCCTTTCTGTACATCTACATTGTGAAAGACAGAATTTCTCAAGATCTTAGCTCTTTGGGGGATGGTGTAAATGGTGGTTTTGATTGGTGCCATCAAAAGACTTAGGTGGTTTGTCACGGTATTTCAGATGACCTCAGTTATAAAGCTAGGTGCACACAATTACCAACCACAGTGATATGTGTTTATACATTTTCCTTTTTGACCTCTTTATGAATATAGTACATCTGCTTATAACTGTTATATCCATGTGACTGGTGTTAGCATATCTTGCAAACATATGTATATTATTGCTAATTTTATAGTATAAAATGACCTAGGAAGTATCCATTCATGTTTTTTATGTTTCTTAGATAAATCCTCCTTTAAAAATGTAAATAAATATTTTAGATA
Source organism: Rhinopithecus bieti (assembly GCF_001698545.2). NCBI lineage: Eukaryota > Metazoa > Chordata > Mammalia > Primates > Cercopithecidae > Rhinopithecus > Rhinopithecus bieti. The sequence goes on along the minus strand of NW_016828762.1, from coordinate 979,709 downwards.
ATTTTAAAATTATTTTTTCTAGAATTATATTTTGGGGATTTTGATCTCTTGGGATTTCAGCATTCAGGATTCTAGTGATGGGGCTTGTGCCTTTCGGGATTATGATTGGCTCTCCATTGACTCTCTTCCTGTCAGGCCTTGGAACTACATCAAGAGCTTGCCTGGGTCTCCAGCTTTCAGATGGCAGAATGTGGGACTTCTCTGCCTCCATAATTGCATGAGCCAATAATTTATAATAATCTCTTTTATCTATCAATTATCTATCTATCTATCTATCTATCTATCTATCTATCTATCTATCTATCTCCTATTGATTCTCTTTCTCTGGACAATCCTGACTAATATATGCACCAACAAAAATATTTCTGCAGGGTAAGGCCCTAAGGCCTAAGAGAAATTTCCCGTTGCTTGGGCTAAAAATTAATCTAGGATCTATTACCAAAGCTATGTGGTTGGTGGACTTTTTTGAGTCACTCTGTGAAGTCCCACACCAAAATCCTGGACATCTAATCTGTTAGTAAAATAAATCTATTTTAGGCCAAATGTATATAGGCAGCAAAAAGATGCAAGTCCAAATGAGAGAAAATTAGCCTAATGTCTTGAGCAGACATAGTATGGGCCATTTGATCAAACCTTTCTTGGCCAAGCCAGTAGTTCTGGAGTCTATTTTCCTTGCCATTGGAATCAGTTAGGTTTTCCGGGTTCCAAGCAAGCAAAATGAATAATTTATTGGAATGTCACAGACATCTGGGAATTTGGGTAGAGCAGGAACTAATGAAACGTTTAGAATCCTGTTTTTTTTTTTTCCTTTTGGCAATGAGAAGACTCAACATCAAGTACTTTTGACGCTGTCTTTACATCTTAGCTGGAGTTCCATACCCCCACCTAATAGCTGCTAAAAGGCTTGAATCATATCTGAAAAAAGGACCAGGTAACTATACCATGGTACACAGTCAGTGGGCTAGGATGAAGCCATCAGAAAGAATGTGGTAGATCTGTTTGCCACTTGGAGAAGGGGGGCACCATGGTTATCAGCCACACAGAGTGGGACAGGGAAGTTCCACAAACGAAAACCACAGTGCTCCTTCTAAAAGAAGGGGAAATTATTCTTGGTTAGGCCAAAACAATAGATATTCATCATGATAACACTTTCTACGTGGGGGTTCCCTTTTGGCATTTCTTTGGAAAATTACATATTTTTTCTGAATCCCACATCCTGAGAAAATGGGTTTTAGAAATCAGAAAATGGGGAGGGGGAAGTATTACAATTATCCTGTGAGAATAAAAGATTAACATTAAATTTAGAGATGTTACTTCTCAAAGCAATGCAGTAATGTCAAGAAGAAAGCAAGAACAGGAAAAGCTGGCATGCAGAGTTGAAGGTCAAAGTCAACATTTCCAGTAACTGGGACAGGGGCAAGAAGGGAAGAAACAATCACTGTCTCACCACTTTTGCTTGTAGCTGTGGCCATGTAATAAATACACGTCATGATGCTGTCTCTCAGTAATGGTAAATTCTTACAATTAAAGTGAATGTTAAGGTTCTTCACATGTTATCCTCTCTACTAAACCTATAGATGGTGTTCCAAGAAATAAAAAGTTTTGAAAGCAAAATAAGTTCTTCAGTTGATCTCTACACATGGTTCTGTGTAGAGCTGTTAATCTAACAAGGTTAGAATTACATCATTTAAAAGCCACCCAATAATGTTCACATTTTTTAGTACTTATATATTCAGTCTAGGCTACAGTTCTTTGTAAATAGTCTTACTAAACCTATGTATCTTACTTGTTGAACAATTTTTTGATCTTCCTAATGAAGTAGTACATGGGGAACATTGGAAGTATTTTAATCACAATTTATGATTTGGGGTATTCTGGAGAATTCTGATCTTATTTCCAAATCCCTAACATTAGTATCTGTCTGGAGTTTGGAAACTCTACCAGCCACAGGGATGAGAGAGTGTTCAAAGAAAAAGCAAGGGAGCATAGTATTCCATGGTGTAAATGAAAAAGGATGATTTCATGTCCTTTGTAGGGACATGGAGGAAGCTGGAAACCATCATTCTGAGCAAACTATCGCAAGGACAGAAAACCAAACACTGCATGTTCTCACTCATAAGTGGGAATTGAACAATGAGAACACTTGGACACAGGGTGGGGAACACCACACACCGGGGCCTGCCGTGGGGTGGGGGAAGCGGGGAGGGATAACATTAGGAGATACACCTAATGTAAATGACAAGTTAATGGGTGCAACACACCAACATGGCACATGTATACATATGTAACAAACCTGCACATTGTGCACATGTACCCTAGAACTTAAAGTATAATAAAAAAAAAGAAAAAGCAAGGGAGGGAAACGAGAAGGAGAGCTGGCTGAGTCTTCTTAAGAGGGAGAGCTGAGGCAGTCTTACACTGTCATCCCTGAGAAACAGAGAAAGACCCTTATGAAGGAAAACCAAAGGAGAGGCAGAGCAGGCCCCTCTTTTAGGGTGATGTGAGGGAGGAGTAGGGACTGCGTGTGTGTGTGTGTGTGTGTGTGTGTGTGTCTGTGTGTGTGTCTGTGTGAGAGAGAAGGGGTGGGGAGACAGAGACAGAGAGAGGTAGGTGAGGGTAGGAGGAAAGGAAGAAAGCAGAAATAAGTTCTTTCCAAGGGGTCAAGGAAACCCATTAGAAATTCAACTTTTTCTTAGTATTTAAGATTAGGTAATTGTCAAATGTGGCTGTGAGAGCTCAGTCTGGGCTGACCAGGCAAGGACCAGGTGGACCCGAGGAGGACCCCTCGATCCTCACTGGGAGGGGATGCACCTGTGCATGGTTTCTAATGGGGTTGGGGTATCCCTTTGTCAAGGAGTAGCTTCAAGTTCCATTTGGCCTCAAGGTCTCCAGAACCTTGAGGTGGACCAGCTGGTGTTCCCAGACAGTTGCTACAAACAGTGGGAATATATTATGGAATTTGTCCCCCAGACTCCACTGGAGATCCAAAAGGACTCACCTACTAGGACAAGGACCAGCTGAAAGTGTTTAGAAAGAGATCTGTTTTATCAATGACTTGGATGACAATACAGAAGACATGCTTAATACTAACTGTACAAGTATAAGAAGTGAAGAGACTTCAAGGTTTAGACTGAGAGGAGACTCAGTGTGAATAAATAATAGACAGGGCTGCAAAAAATCTAATGTGACCTGTGATGAACAAACAAGAGTATTTCTTGTGAGTATCAAATGAGATACTGTATGTGGTGTCAGGAATGCACTAAGTGCTCAAAAAGTGTTACCATTAATACTGTGGATGCTGTTTGCTATTGTTAACATGAGGGTGAAAAGAAGGGAGAAGAATTGTCACTGCTCCAGGGCCTGTGGCCTTGCTCTGCCCTCCTATTTTCTCTCGTTTCTTTTCTCTAAGCTCTCCCTTAACTCTACTTCGGTGTTGCTGGGGCTGGTCAAAATGGAGTTAGGCACTGAGGGGAGATGGGGACTGGGATCAGTAGTCAACCTTAAATTCCTCATACCTCCTAGGCTCATGTCAGGAGCTTTCTGTGAGGCATGTGACTGAATCCTCACAACACCTCCAAAAGTTAGAAATCATGGCTTCCTCATTTTCCAGACAACAAACCAAGGCTCAGAAAGTGACTCTTCCAATGTTATAGAGCTAAGAGGAGGCAGAACTGGGATTTAAAGCTACACCCTTTCATTTTTTTCATGACTTTCTCTCTGTGCCTAGAAACCCCATTGTAGCCGTTGCAATTTTCTGGGTCTGCAGCGGGGATGATGGAGTTTGGAGGTGGTAATAAGGAGGTGCGTGGAAGGGTTCTGGGGGATTCTGGATTGTGGGAGGAGAAGAAAGAGGATTCAACAGACATAAGTATATGTCTATGTTGTATTTCCCACCAATTCAAAATGTCTGTTTGACTGAGGGGGGCTCAATAGTAGTATCTTTGCTTTTTAGTTCCAGAAAAATGGTTGGGTTTTTTAAATTTTCTAAATTTGCCTGCAGCCCCTGATGGGTCAGATGAAACACCTCCAATTAGAAGTGGCTGTACAAGGAAAATTGAGATGTGAGAGTCATTCGTAAGTTTTATTTTCCTTTCACCTCAAAGCTCTCATACTCAATTTAAGATAAAAAGAAAATTACAGGATGAAAGAAAGCTCTCCCTTTGGAGATAAAAATAGCACACGCTGCATCATTTCTAAGAGCAAAAGCCAGCAGCTGGAACACATTATTTATATCTAATCTCTGGCCCTTTCTAAGTTTGTTGGTCACCTTTCTGTTTAATTACTTTTGCCATTATGATTTAAAGCTCTCATATTTATGGCATTCATTATTTCAGTAGCACCTGCTTGTATGGATTTTTTTTTCTCAGCTTTAAAGTTTAGCCAAGTCATACCAAATAGCAGTTTTAGAAGCTCATCACCCGCTTCTGAACCCTTTACCCTGAAAACAATAGCTATAATTTTAGAAGAAAAAGATCCTGACTAGTCAATTACTTTACTTATATTGCAAAATTTTCACAAATTATCTTGTTCTGTATTCAGCTACCAGTTCCCAAAACCATGTAGAAAATAATCAAGTCTGGGGTCTTTGTTTTCTCTTCTCTTGTCTCTTATTTGAAAGTAAATAATATTTTAGGGGAAGAACGTATGTTTAAAATGTGATTTTTTTCATTTACAAAGAAATTTTCTGGTACCCAGTGGACTTGGGATAGGCAGAGACCTTACTATTAACTAAAATTTGAGAACTCTTTTGTTTGGTAACTTTGAAGTGGTTCTTTGTTGTGGTTTGAATTCTAGGATGGGAGCAAAAGCTGTCAACAACCTTGGAGAATTACTAATCTTTTCCTGCATTTGTTCCTCACCGATATAAGAAATTGCTCTCTTCAGCATAGGGACTAGTGGAGCTTACTTGAAAAAAATAAGGACAGGGTGATGTTTCTCTTCCTTTGAACTATTTTATCCTTGGGAAGAAGGAATAACTTCTAAACAGAACTTTGTCCCCCTATCCATGGTGATTGAAAATTAATGATGCTGAGGAGAAAACAGGCAAGGAGGGATGACAAAATATCGAAGGGGGATTTGGGAAAGGCCTGTTTCCCACCATCCACACATTCAGATTAGAAGGCTGACAGTTATTGATGAGGTGGTCAAGTCATGAATTATTAACTATAGAGTGATGCTTTTGCTAGTGATAGTATTTTCTTAGCACTTTGTTTATTTTAGCGAACATTTGCTTCCCACACTACATTAAGAGTGAACATTTAAAAGAACTGTACCAAAATATTTTTGTCGGTGTGTTTGTCATTGAGAACTTGAGAGGAAACAGAAAGCTTTGTCCTCATGCAGTGAAAGCTCTCACTTGTAGCCTAGACAAAGCCAGAGAGGTAGGGCCAGATTCGTATCTGCACTTGTGTGGGGCAGAATGGGGGGCTCTGATTGGCAGGGGCCCTAGCCCTGTGAGAACCTGGTTGTTATGAACAAATCAGGACAGAGAAGCTCCTCACTTTTCTGGGCTGTTCAAGTTCAAATTACCTTTGGGGAGCGGAAAGCCAGTCTCACTGATTGGAGAGTGGAATCTTTCAGGCAGAGTGAGTCTCATGAGGTCAACCTGGTCAGCATCCTGCTTTTGGGATAAAGGACACTGGATAAGTGACCGTCCTATGGCAGATATCCCTCAAAAAGGCATATTTAACTTTAATGAAATAACAGTTGAGGGTTGAACTTACATTGAAATTGACAAATGTAATTTTGAATCTGTCATTAAGGCTGTCCAATTTTTGAGTTAGACATAAAGTAAAAGAATGCTGCAATTGCAAACTTCCTGTTCATAATGTAAAAACTAAAATTATACATTTCTGATTTATATTTTACCTTTTGATACAAAATTCAATGACCTAGCTCCATAACACACATTTTAAAATTTTGTTCCTTTCCTTCTTAATTGACCACCTAAAAGTAAAATTAATCCTTCTGGGGTTAAAAGTAGTTCACATTTGGCATGCCTAATAACTTCTTTCAAACTTACGGTTTTCATTAATTTTCAACACACTTGATCATTAGAATCAGTACGCTTGCTTTCCAATTTGTACTCCTTTAAAAATAAAAACATAAAAGCTAAATTCAATACGTTGGTTGTACAGTTTGAGGATCACCTGCAGACAATAACGCCCTTTATTTACAGAGTAGTTTACTTTTTTCAGAGCATTTTAGATAGTCTTGCAAAAGCACTAGTTTCTCTGAAAATACACATTTGAAAGAATATCCATCTACCAAAGGACAAAATGAGGTTATTAAAATGGCTTTGTTAACTGCAATGATTGTGGCATCAGAAACTAGGGTTTGAATTTCTTTTTTGAAAGTGGAGAAAATTAATTTTCTTTGAATGCAATATTTGCCCGATTCAGGAACAGCTACTCCATTTCCAACTTTCTAATCTTTTCTTTATAAAACTAAATAACCTAATGACAAGTTTTACACCTAAAAGTTCTTAGGAGATAATTCCTTGTCTTGTAAATTTTGATACAACAGCCAAATAGGCTAACACAATAGAAAAGGCATGTGAAGAAATGTTACTTAGTGGCCATGAATATGGGCTCTGACATTGAACAGGCCTGAATTGTGCCCTGGCACTGATACTCACTAACTATGAGACTTTGGGGCAAGCCACAACAGCTTTGTACCTTAGTTTCTTTACCTGTAAAATGGGGGATAGCAGTATTTGTTCATAATTGCTGGGTGAATAAAATAATAGGATGCATGAAAATATTTCTGAATAGGGCCTGGCCTAAAAATATATTAACATTTTGCTGTATTCACGTATTAATAATTACTATTATTTTCCCTTTAGCAATCATTATTCTTTTACTCATCTACCACCAACCTCTATTTATTATTTTACAGGTACCCTGACTACTTTCCAAATAATTTTAGTCAGTTTAAAAGAAAACCAGAGGTATAGTAAGACCCAAACCAATTGACATAAAAGACAAAAATCTGAAAGAGAAATGGACTAACTCTGATGAGAATTCCTGGTTGAAGAAAGACACAGCAATGAACACACAACTTAGCTCTGAGATTCTTACCAACCAGGGCAAAGAGGGAAACACAAAGGATTCAACAATTGAGTAGATTGTCATCTAGATGAAAATATTCCAGTTTGTTTTAATTATCAATAACAGCATAACAAGCTACCCCAAAACTTGTGGTTTAAACTATAATGATTTATATTTTTGCAGGGTTCTGTGGGTTGGCTGAGTGATTGTTCTGCTGATCTTGCTTGGGGTCACACATGTGATAGGATCATATATGTAGTTGACGGATCACTGGAGGCTGGGATCAGCTGGGGATGTTTATCACAATATCTTATTTCTTCTCCATGTGGTGAACTTGAACTTCCTAACAGCATGACAGACTCAAGTTAGCATTGCAACAAGGAGAATTCCAACAGGACAATCCTTAATATACAAGTGCTTATCAAGTCTCTGCTTATGTGATGTGTCTCATGATGAAATCAAATCAAATGACCAATTTCAGAGTAACCCAAAGTTGGAATGCCAGAAGTCATGGGTTATGGGGTCCACAGTCCACCACAGTTTCTTAGGACAGGCAGAGTTAGAAATAATCTGGAACTCATTAGCCCCTATAACTACTTGTTTTTTCTTTTTTTGAGCTGGAGTCTCACTGTGTTGCCCAGGCTGGAGTGTAGTGGTGCGATCTCAGCTTACTGCAACCTCTGCCTTCCAGGTTCAAGCAATTCTCCTGCCTCAGCCTCTTGAGTAGCTAGGATTATAGGCATGTGCCACCATGCCCAGCTACTTTTTGTATTTTTAGTAGAGACAGGGTTTTGCCATGTTGGCCAGGCTGGTCTTGAACTCCTGACCTCAGGTCATCCACCCGCCTCAGCCTCCCAAAGTGCTGAGATTACAGGTGTGAACCACCGCACCCAGCCCCCTATAACCATTTTTAATACTTGCTTTGCAGCTGTCTTCATGCTTTATATGCTTTTAATTATTAAATCTTGCTTCTCTGTGTTACATTCTTCTTCCCTTTACCCCCTCTATAGTGAGACCACCAGTCTATGGCTTATCAGCCCCTATCAGCCAGAAACTACAAAGATTTTGTTAGCTTTCTGCCTCCAGCAGCCCTGGAACAATTTTCTCTGCCTTTTTGCTGATGACTCCCTACGCCTTCTCTACTAAAACCAAAGTTCAGCAATAATCCTGTGCATGCTGTTGATGGATGCAAACACTTCAGCAAATCTCCTTGAGCTGTGATGAAACACCATTCTTATAGTTGTAGGAGGTGTGAATTAGGCCAACTGAATGAATATTCGAAGTACAGATTCCTGGGCCTATTACAGCCTTATAGAGAGGTCATATGGGACATTCTATAAGCACAAATAAGGATTGCCCTCTGAATTATACTCTCTTGCCCTTCTTCTGTCTTCTAACACTCATTTTTTCTTTTAGCATTTTATGTATCCTGGGCCTACTTTACCTCTGAGTACATAAGTATGGGTGAGAGAGTGGGAGCAACAACCAGACGGCCTTGGATACAATTCTTTCCATCTCTTTTGCTCACGGTGTGACTTTGGGTGAATCATGTTGCCTCTCTGAGTTTGCTTCATCATTGGTTAAATGGAAATAATACTTCCTACCTCATATTATCTTCATAAAAAGCTAAATGTGACAATACAGGTAAAGTGTGGTGCCTAAAACATAGTAAAAATTCTATTATTGCTATGATTGTACTTTCTGTGGTGCATAAGAATAAAGCCAGTGCAGAAGAAAGCAGAGTTGACAGGAACCTACTCAATCTCTGATGTCATTGTTTGAGCCTTTGGATCCAGCTGTGCCTAAAGCCTGTTCTCTCCGCTGAACTTCTCAGTTACTAGGGTTGATGGATTCCTTTTTTCGGTTTAAGCCAGCTGGGGTTAGATGTCTGTCACTTATAACAGAGAAGTTCTGGTGTGTGTAGGACCAAACCTACTCTGTGTCAGTTTCATCTGATGAATATGTTTTAAATGCAGATTCTTGATCCTACCATTAGAGATTCTGATTTTGTTGGCTTGGAATGGGGCCCAGGAATATGTATTTTTAGGGTACTCAAGATGACTCAGATGTCACCAGCTTACACATCCACTTTAGGAAACTATTGCCTTAAATTAGGAGTCTTTTTATTTGGCAGTCCCTTCAGGACTTTCTAAGGTACCTTGCAAATAAAAGGACCATTAGCCCATTACATATTTGTTGAATTGAACACACATTTCAAGAATATGAGCAATGAGACAGTCCAAATTCCTTTTCCTTTTAAAGTATTATTTTTAATAGGCAAATAACAGTTGTAAACCTTTACGGGTTACAATGTGATGTTTCGATACATGTATACCTTGTGGAATGATCGAAGTAGCCTAATTAGCATATTAGTCACCTAAAATATTTATTTTTTCTTTGTTGAGAACATTCAAAAAAATTTTTTTTAGCTATTTGAAACTATACAATAATTATTCTTGTCAGGAGGATTATATGAAGTTGGCAGGACAGCCAAAAAGAATCAGATTATCTCCAGAAATTTCTGTGTACCTTTGGGTACGATTGCATCTTGCAGTAGCTACCTTGAATTAATGTAGTACAAGTTTTAAATGCCATTTAGTTTTCTCCCTCTAGCTTTAAAGTTTTGGTTATGACTCATTCATCCTATGACCTTGGACCTGTTGCCTGAAATAATTGAATTCTGCAGTTTATTGTTTGTTTCAAATTAAGATCTCTTTGCTACATATAAAGATTTCATGTGAGGGTTGCCCTTTATGATAAATTTTATTCACACTGAATGATTGTTTAATAAAAATTTCAGTCTCATTCCAACCACATCAAGGAGTTCCCAGGGACCAGTTTCATATACTCAGGATTCTGATAAATGGAGTGGGAATCCTCTTTATTAAAGACAGGCTGTAAAAGGTGCTATTGATGAAAGTATTAACAGCATACGCTATCAAAGTGGGAGAAAAATCAGAGTCCACCTGGAATAGAACTTTGTTTCATTTATTCGATGCTCACTTGGGTGATTTCATGCTCTTGGCCCCACAAATATTACAGTTGCTCCCTCTGAAGGCCTATCTGGATGTATTTTTAAGGGTTATCGGCTGAAGCTGAGAATGTGACCACAGAAGATTTATTCTAAAGACTTTCTGTGGAAACCACTCATCATCTGCACTGAGAGGGAGGCAGTTTGGATGTGAGTTTGGAAAGATTATTTTTAAAAGCAGCAATACATTTGGTGGTTTGAATTACGAAGCTGAAGGAGACCAGAGATAACTAAACTAGAACCACTGGAATTAAATTCGAACCTAGAAATTCACAAGCCAGAGAAATATAACCAAACATATCTACTCACACATTAGGTCTCCCTCTGATGAGATGCACAATAGTGTACAAGGGTGAGAGGTACCATCCCATTTTAAACATCATGATAAAACCTGTAGCCCCATCTTTTTATGGGGAACACAGGCAATTATAACATCAGAGCCATGGGTGGCTCTCGTAGAAGACATGCTAAGAATCTCCAGCAGGGAGAAATATATCCCATTCCTCTTGATACACTGACATTGATAAAATGACATTTTCAGATGGAGGAAAACTTTGGCATTATATAGACCAGATTTCTTATCCTTGATTTCATGGATCTGTTGTGGGGAGGGGTGGGCAGGGGTTAAGGTTTATAACATCATTGGAAACCATGAAATATGTAAATAAGATTGCATGTTTGTGTGTATATGAGATTTTATTGTGCAGAAGTACCTGAGAAAGACAAAGAACCATCGTTTTCTCCCACGGACTCATTTTACAGATGGAAGTACTAAGGACCAGGCTGACATCCCCAATGTCTCACAGCAAGTAACTGACAGGACTGGCTCTAAATCTTTCAATTATAGCTGATAAATGGGAGCCTGCTTGTGAACTTGAGGTAGAGGGTCAGGGGCTATAAATTGAAAACCCTGGAGTGAAATTAACCCGCAGTTCAATTTTGTTTCATCTGCATAATTTTTTATCCATTGGGAAAAGTCACACAAATATCCAAATTCTTCTGAAAAATTGCAGGATTTAGCAACAGGGAGCCCACATTTCCTTGGCATGTGCTCACCAGTTTGACCCAGTCCCTTCCCCTTTCTACTATCATGTGTCCAGCTGCTTTCCTTAGTCACCTGCTCTACATGATCCCTGTAGCACTTGAGTTTATGATTCTGGGTGTAGAGAATTCTAACACCTGCTGGGTCTCTTGGGAGGTTTAAAAAGCTCCTTTGGGTCTGGTTCTGTGTCAGTCAGAGTAGACTAGTTTTGTTTGTAGTTTATATTAAAAATACCCTTGATATTGTCTGGCTTTGTGTGCCCACCCAAATCTCATCTTGAATTGTATCCCCGCGTGTCGAGGGAGGGAACTGTAATCCCTATGTCGTGGGAGGGAGGTGATTGGATCATGGGGCAGTTTCCCCATGCTGTTCTCATGATAATGAGTTCTCATGAGATCTGATAGTTTTATAAGGCAATTTCCCCCTGCTCTTGCTGGCTCTTCTCTCTCCTGCCACCATGTGAAGAAGGTCCTTGCTTCCCCTTCACCTTCTGCCATGACTGTTGGTTTCCTGAGACCTCCCCAGCCATGTAGAATTCTGAGTCAATTAAACCTCTTTCCTTTATAAATTACCAAGTCTCAGGTGTTTCTTTATAGCAGTGTAAGAATAGACAGATGCAACCCCCAAATCACAATGGTTTAAAATAACAGACACAATTCTTTTTTTTTGAGATGGAGTCTCGCTGCGTCACCCAGGTTGGAGTGCAGTGGCGCATTCTTAGCTCACTGCAAGCTATGCCTCCCGGGTTCACGCCATTCTCCTGCCTCAGCCTCCTGAGTAGCTGGGACTACAGGTGCCTGCCACCACGCCTGGCTAATTTTTTTGTATTTTTAGTAGAGACGGTGTTTCACCATGTTAGCCAGAATGGTCTCGATCTCCTGACCTCGTGATCCGCCCTCCTCGGCCTCCCAAAGTGCTGGGATCACAGGCGTGAGCCACCATGCCTGGCCGACATTTAATTCTTGCTCATGAAACATGCCCATCAGGATTGCCATGGTAGTCATTTAGGGATCTAGACTGATGGAGCAGGTGCCATCTCAAATGATGCTGGCAAGAGTTCTGGATGGTGTCAAATTGACAATTAAATGCTTGTGCCCAAAAGTGACATGTTTCATGTGCTTCTAGGTCATTGGTCACTACCAGTCACATGGCCTCATCCAACCTTAAGGGCTTGGAGGTGTGATCCTATTGTGTGTGCAGAAGGCAGAGGCTGAGGAATACTTAGTGAGAGCTACTGATTCTTTTCACCAGCCTTGTGGAAACTGAGTGGTGGGATGTAATTCCTGCACGTGTGAGATTTCCTTGGGTCATATGTAAAAACACCTTATCTACAATAACAAAGCACTCTGTGTGTGAGGAACATGGAAGCAGCAAAGTCCATGTGAAGTTCAGGATGTTCTGTGGGGATAGAAGCTTGCCATCTGGCCTGGATTCGAGTCCCAGATTTCTCACTGTGTGGTACTGGGAAAATGCTCTGTATATTTGAGTCTCAGTTTTCTCATCTATAACTTAGAGTACTAATATCATCTGTCTTTGTTAGCATAGCAGCCTAAACTGACTAAGTACTAAAGATGACAGAAATTTCTCACAGCCGTGAAGGCTGGAAGTCTGTGATCAGGGTGACAGCATAATACAGTTCTAGTAAGGGCCCTCTTCCGAGTTACAGACTGCCAACTTCTCATTGTATTCCTCTGTTTTGGAAAGGGGGTCAAAAATCTCCCTGGAGTCTCTTTTATAAGGGAACTAATATTAGTCATGAAGACCCCACCCTCATGACCTCATTACTTCCCAAAGGCTCCATCTTCTAATGCCATCTTGTGGAGATTAGAGTCTCAACATATGAATTTGGAGGAGACACAGACATTCAGTCAACTGCACCATCTTCTGAGTTTTTAGAGATAATTACATTAAATGAATTCAGAGAGTAGGCATAAAGCCCAATATTTTATCTCTATCAGTGGTAGTTACTATTTTGAGGGTGCTACATTGTAGTGACTATAAAGGGGTTCACACATAGCTATAAGACTTTGGGAAAGTCATCAAACTCCTCCATGCCTTAATTTACTGATCTTAAAAATGAACAGTCACTATGCCTGTGCCTTAAAATCATTATGATGATTCAATGAGGTTTTGCATGAAAAGCACCTCACAAAATTAAGTACTTGAAAATATGGCATACTAGTATTTTAAAATATAATGTGGATTAGTATGCAGATACACAAATTCTTTCATTTCTTTAAAAAATAAAAAAGTACCACTAACAATTCTAGCCCAAAGAGGTCTAAAAAGCTCTCTGGGGTCCCTGTTATAAAGATACTAATCCCATTGATCTCAGTCGCATCAACTCTGCTAACCAATATTACTATCATTTTATTGGAGCCTGTTTCTGTCTTAAAATGTTTTTACTTTATAACCTTCTTAGGTATAAGACTCTCTCTTGTCGGGACTACAGACCTTCCTGGTGTTTTCTGATGAGGATGAACTCTATCCTGAGAATTTGGCAGCTCTGCTGGTCTTTGACCCACGTGGTACATTTGTGCAGCAGTCAGAAATTTATAACAGTTCAGGGGGTTGCTGCCAGTACTCATCAGTGCCAAGTTGCTTAGGCAAAAATGTGGGTAACATTTTGTCTTACCTACTCAGCTCCTTCCCTAAGAACCCAGTGAACGAATTGACCCTAGGGAATCAAGCAATCAAACAGATTACTATTGCCACAGATCCTCTTGTGAGTATCCCAGACAAGCATAAGAGAAATAGAAGATATTAGAAGCCAAAAGAAAAAAAAAAAATCAAGAAATGCAGAAAAGGGTGGTTGTCTGTACTGAAAACTTGAATCTCAGTTCTCCAAATATCAAAGTCTTTAAGGGTTTTGTTTCCCTTCCCTGCTACCTTTTTGTTTGTTTCTGAGATGGAGTCTCACTTGTCGCCTAAGCTGGAGTGCAGTTGTGCGATCTCGTATCACTGCAACCTCCACCTCCAGGGTTCAAGCAATTCTCCTGCCTCAGCCTCCCGAGTAACAGGTGCCTGCCTCCACGCCCGGATAATTTTTTGTATTTTTAGTAGAGAAAGGATTTCACCATGTTGGCCAGGCTGGTCTTGAACTCCTGACCTCAAATGATCCGCCTGCCTCAGCCTCCCAAAGTGCTGGGATTACAGGTGTGAGCCACCACACCTGACCACTTGTTCCCCTTTTATAGATGGAGGAAGTGAGGCCCAGAGAGGTTAAGCAATTGTCTAAGGTCACACGAGACACATGGTGAATCTTAAATTTAAACCAGACCTAACTAGCTCTCTCACTATACCATGTTGACAGGGTTTGGCTGTGTTCCCATTCAAATTTCAACTTGAAATGTATCTCCCAGAATTTTCATGTGTTGTGGGAGGGACCTAGGAGGAGGTAATTGAATCATGGGGGCTGATCTTTTCCGTGCTAGTCTTGTAATGGCGAATAAGTCTCACGAGATCCAATGGGTTTATCAAGAGTTTCTGCTTTTGCTTCTTCCTCATTCTCTTTTGCTGCTACCATGTAAGAAGTGTCTTGCACCTCTTGCCATGATTCTGAGGCCTCCCCAGCCATGTGGAACTGTAAGTCCAATTAAACCTCTTTTTCTTACCAGTCTTGGTATGTTTTTATTAGCAGCGTGAAAATGAACTAATACAGTAAATTGGTACCAGTATCGTGGGACATTGCTGAAAAGATACCCGAAAATGTGGAAGTGACTTTGGAACTGGGTAACAGCAGAGGCTGGAACAGTTTTGGGGGCTCAGGAGAAGACAGGAAAATGTGGGAAAGTTTGGAACTTCCTAGAGACTTGTTAAATGGCTTTGCCCAAAATGCTGCTAGTGATATGGACAATAAGGGAAGCAGAGCATAGAAGTTTGAAAAATTCACAGCCTGACTATGTGATAAAAAAGAAAAACCCATTTTTCTGGGGAGAAATTCAAGCCAATTGCAGAAATATGCATACATAGCATGGAGCCTAATGTTAATCCCCAAGACCATGGGGAAAATGTCTCCAGGCCACATCAGAGACCTTCATGGCAGCCGCTCCCATCACAGGTCCAGAGGCCCAGGAGGAAAAACTGGCTTTGTGGGCCAGGCCCAGGGTCCCAGTGCTGTGTGCAGCCTAGGGAGTTGGTGCCCTGTGTCTCAGCTGTTCCAGCCATGGCTGAAAGGGGCCAATGTACAGCTCGGCTGTGGCTTCAGAGGGGGAAGCCCCAAGCCTTGGCAGCTTCTATGTGGTGTTGAGCCTGTGGGTGCACAGAAGTCAAGAATTGAGGTTTGGGAACCTCCGCCTAGATTTCAGAAATGCCATCCAGGCCAAAGTTTTCTGTAGGGGTGGGGCCCTCATGGAGAACCTCTGCTAGGGCAGTGTGGAAGGGAAATGTGGGGTTGGAGCCCCCACGCAGAGTCCCTACTGGGGCACTGCCTCATGGAGCTGTGAGAAGAGGGCCACCATCCTCCAGACACCAGAATGGTAGATCCACTAACAGTTGCAACGTGCGCCTGTAAAAGCTGCAGACGCTCAAGGTCAGACTGTGAAAGCAGCCAGTAGGATGGCTGTATCCTGCAAAGCCACAGTAGTGGAGCTGCTCAAGAACATGGGAACCCACCTCCTGCATCAGCATGACATGGATGTGAGACCTGGAGTCAAAGAAGATCATTTTGGAGTTTTAAAATTTGACCACCTCACTAGATTTTGGACTTGCATGGGCGCTGTAACCCCTTTGTTTTGGCAATTTTCTCCCATTTGGAATGGCTGTATTTACCCAATGCTTGTACCCCCATTGTGTCTAGGAAGTAACTAGTTCGTTTTTGATTTTACAGGCTCATAGGCAGAAGAGACTTGCGTTATCTCAGATGATACTTTGGACTGTGGAGTTTTGGGTTAATGCTGAAATGAGTTAAGACTGAGGACTGTTGGGAAGGTATGATTGGTTTTGAAATGTGAGGACATGAGATTTGGAGGGGCCAGGGGCAGAGTGATGTGGTTTGGCTGTGTCTCCATTCAAACCTCAACTTGAATTGTATCTCCCAGAATTCTCACATGTTGTGGGAGGGACCTAGTGGGAGGTAATTGAATCATGAAGGCCGGTCTTTCCCGTGCTATTCTCACATGTTAGTGAATAAGTCTCATGATATCTGATGGGTTTATCAGGAGTTTCCACTTTTGCTTCTTCCTCATTCTCTTGGTGCCCCAATGTAAGAAGTGCCTTTCACTTCCTGCCATGATTCTGAGGCCTCCCCAACCATGTGGAACTGTAAGTCCAATTAAACCTCTTTTTCTTCCCAGACTCAGGTCTATCTTTATCAGCAATGTGAAAATGGACTAATACACATGTAATTTCTCCTGTCAGGGGAAATGTTAGCTCCAAAATGTCAGCTTTAGAGTCCCCTCAAGATGTGGCCTAGAGAGGTTAATATGTTTCTCAGAGAGAGAAAATAATTAGCTGAAGATTTCAGGGCTGGTAAGCTGGGGGTACTGGCTCAAAAGCCTACGTTCTCTTCGTGGTTCCTGGTTCCATACAGCTCTTCAAATCAGGTTGGGCTGGATGCAAATAGTGGCTCCTTAGACTGCTTCAGGTTTCCCCAATCGGGAATTTTAGGGACTTATTCACAAATTTCCCCAATGTGCTTTAGGGCAAAAAGATAAATGCCAAGCCTAGCCAGTTTCTGCTGGCTTTGGAATAAAGAGCTGTGGTGAAAGGCTGCATTCTAATCTCCCGCATGGGGGCTGTGCCATACTGTTCCTACGCTGCTGAGTGGATTTGCATTTTGAACGAATCTGCTGGTCAAAGATCACTTTAATTTTTCATCTGCCGTTTGCGGGCAACTTTCCACTCTCTTGTGCTGAGTGAAACGAAGTATGATACCAGTCCTGCCCAGGCAAGCTGCTTCTAGTGAATAGGAAGTGAGCAACCCTGGATTCCAGGCCAGGGGGAGAGAGGTGAGAGGTGAGGTCAGCACAGCTGGTTTCTGCCCTCAGACTTCTTTACAGATAAGGGAAAGGTATGCTCTTTAAAAGGACAGTTAAGTGGGCCCCAAGAAAGCCCAAGAGATCTTGACTGTCCTCTACCTGGGGGATGTCAGGCTTCTTCAGCATCAAGCTGGCAGAGGCTCCCAGGACTGGTGTGGAAGGACACAGCAGTTTTCCCATGTGATGGTGAACTTGTTTCAAGAGGTGTCAAGAGATCCACACTAAGCCTGGTGCTGTTAACTCCAGCTGGTTCTCAACTGAAGTTTTTGGGGGATGGGGAAGGAGCGTGATTTCTAGGATAGAGGAAATATGCTGTTGGTTGAATATAGGATTGTACTTCTCTCGATATGTCTTGGAAAATTTCCTTAGGTTTTAGAAGCCTCAGAACCCTCCAGCATTTCAATTTCAGAGGCTAAGTCTATGAGGGTCCCAACAAGAAATATAAACAGTACAGTCTGCTGGTGATAAAAACAATGGCGGTAGTGAGGAGAGGAGGAATGGAGGACAATGTTTCTTCTCGGCTCGTGATAGTTCCTTTCTGTGAAAGAGTGCAATTGACAGAAACGGTGGGGGATTCACCTGTGGTACCACTGTCCCTACCCTAGCAAGGAGGGACTTATCTGGTTGGAAAATTTCAGAAGAAAAACTAGCTCTTCCTTTTTGTCCTCTCAGATATGAACTCATTGGCAGAAATGTGAGTTCTTCCCAGCTTCTCCATGCTCTAAGTATTACATGGCACCACTGCTTGGTTTGGTTGTGTTAACTTACCTGCCAGAGGGTTGAGGGTGAGAGTACCTGAAACCATTGAAACCTGCAAATACAAACCACAGGTTCCATCCTAGTCTTTATCTGTCATACAGGTTAGAGTTGCACTTTCCAATCTGCAACTCTTATGTCTTCTTTCTCTGTGAAGAATGCAGGTGTTGATGGGCATATTTATTGTGTCCCTGTGATAATTTTATGTGTCAACTTGGTCAGGCTATGGTATCTAGTTCTTCCATCAAACACCAATCTATATGTTGCTATGAAAATATTTTAGATGTGATTAACATTTAAATCAGTTGACTTTAAGTAGAGCATATTTGTGTCCATAATGTGGGTGGGCCTCATTCAATCAGTTGAAAGCTTTCAGAGCGAAGACTGCGATTTCCCAAGAAAGCAGCAATTCCGACTCAAGACTGTAACATACAAACCCTGCCCAAGTTGCCAGCCTACAGACTCAGAACTGCAACACCAACACAACTGAATTTCCAGCCTGCCAGCTTGCCCTACAGATGTGGACTGATTAGCCCCCACAGTTGCATAAGCTAATTCCTTGAACTAAGTCTCTCTCTCATATATATCTCCTAATGGTTCTGTTTCTCAGAAGAACTCTGGCTTATACAGCCTCTCATGATCCCAGCACATAATGACTAATAACTGTGGCTGATATCATTGAGTCCTCACCTAATCCTCACAATTACTCACAAGGTAGGCAATAGCATTCCTCTGATTTAAAGATGGGGGAACTTAGATGTGAAACAGTTAAATAACTTGCTCAAGGCTGTGCAACTAGTAAGTGGAGATGCAGAATTTGAATTCAAATTTTCCTGAAACCATAACTGATGTGTTTATTATACCACGCAGCCTCCAGACCAGAAAAGGAAGTCCTACTCAAAGTTATGATATAGTGCATAGTTAAGTTGAATACACCCATTTGATCATAGTCAGGAGAGGAAAGTCTTTGTCTGTTAGTCTTATGCTGAGTGTTTATACTTTGAGTGTCTCTCTGTTTCAGTGCTGGATGAAAGAATTACATGTTAAAGCTGATAGTAATAACCCAATGGTTACTTCTCTGGCCAGCCTCATTGGTGCTTCCATCGCTTAGCTTGGAATATGATCTATGGTTCTGAGTGTCCTTTTCGTATTTGTTACTCTAATATTTAGCATAATCAACAACTCCCAATGATGGCTATAGGAAGCACACATACCAGCAAGGATAGTGGCATGAAGAAATGAAAGAATCATCATTGATAAAATTCACCTTTGAGGATTTATTCATACATTCGTCTATCTCTTCATGCATTTATCTGATAGTCAACCAGAAAGGTTTATTGAGAAGTTATTCTGTGCATGTATTTTTATTTCATTCATTCATTTATTCAGAAATGAAATTCTTATTACATACTGTGCCTTGCTAGGTGGATTCTCCCAAATTCACCCTCGTTTTCTCACCCTGCCTTCAACGTCTCTCCTGCCTACCTCTTGGAAATGTACCTAACTTGTTTCTATTCCCTCAGAGCCTTGCTCTGTGTTTTCCATGATGATATTTAATTTGATACACTAATACAGAGAAATAGATTAATGGAATTGAATGGCATAACGGTTAACACATACTCACTTTAAGTGAGATTTTTTAAAAGCACATCATCTTGATGCAGAAGCAACAACTTCTATGATAGATGCTTTAGGCAATATATTGTGGGTGGTTTTGGTCTGATGAGCCTTCCCGGTGCCAGGTTGAGGATAACACTACCATTTTGTGAGAAGCCAGCAATATGTCATCTTGCCTGACATTTTACTTGTTCACAGGATGATTTTGTCATTAAATAAAAAGAACCAAATAAGTATTTGCATTAAGAAACTGTTTATGTAAGATAAACACAATGATTGAAAGAGGCCAACAGACTTCAAAGTGTCTCCTCTCTGGTTTCAAAAAATATTACTTTACTCATGTCACAGAGACTGAAGCTGCCTAATCAATAGCCATATTCCTGAACCAACATTTTGGTTAGGATATAATTCCCACCAATATTTTGGTTAGGATGTCTAGCTAAAAGACTGCATTTTCCACGCTC
Organism: Rhinopithecus bieti; assembly: GCF_001698545.2. NCBI lineage: Eukaryota > Metazoa > Chordata > Mammalia > Primates > Cercopithecidae > Rhinopithecus > Rhinopithecus bieti. The sequence goes on along the minus strand of NW_016828762.1, from coordinate 959,772 downwards.
CATGTATATAGCTAGTAGGGTGTTTCTTCTAGGAAGGTTCTACAAGTAATGCTGACTCAGCTAAGAGGTGTTTGCCTTTTGTTTTTCCCTCTTTTTCCTTCCTGGAAAGCAGACATAAAGGCTGTAGCTTCAGCAGCCATTTTGAACATGAAGCAACGTTAAGAATTGAAGACACATAGTAGTATTGTAGAGTATAAAGATAGGGAGAGTTTGTGTCCACGGTGAGTAGGGAATTATTCCCTCCATAGTGGACTATGTATGTCCAGAATTCTTTGATGTAAAGAAGATATACATTTCTGCCTCATTTCAACTAAATTTTTGTTTCCATGTATGTGTTCTAGGTACCTGAATCTAATGGCAACTAACACATCCCCCAAGTTTATCATTAAAATTTATGAACTATATTATCCCAATAATAATGTTTCATTAATGGAACCAGTCTGGTATCTTGAGTTTATTCACAGCTAACTGTTCTAGCTGGTTAGTGTAAATGGAAAACAAGTTTCTGTACATTTTGAGTCATGGCTCCGTGTTTCTTCTCTTGAACATGTATCCTTAATTTTCCTTGTTGTCTTATTATTGCTACTCATGGACTGTTCAATGTACTTTTAAAGAAGTCACTGTTCAGAGAATATAACTTTCACTTTAAGTGAAAAGCTGATTACTCATTCTCTTCCTTCCCCTTCTTCCCCATCCCCCCAGCTCCCAAATTTGAGTACAGTTATGCCCAATGTAATTTATTGTGATTTTTCCCCTTCTTCTAAACAATATCTATGTTGAAGAATTGAACACCTGTAAAACGTTTGTTATTCTCACTTGTCCTAATCAGGAATTCAATAAAAAGGCATTCTGAAATCTTGGAAATACTGAGGTTTTTCTGAACTTAAACTGATCTGTTAAACCAGTTAGTTGAGCAAGGCCAGATGAGCCCTCAGGAAAAATCATGAAAACGAAATTAAATCGAACACAAAAAGCAATTTGCCAGCGGTGAACCTAATTCACAATTTGCCTCCTCTGGAGAAGAGCATTCAGCCTTGGCCACACGCCAATGAGAGCTCCATGCGATAATCTGTAGGATTGCACAATTCCTCTTAGGACAGTAATGAAAGGAAAAATAACATTTGTTCTGCCAAAGTATGTGGACTTGCTGACATTTGCTGAAATACAGATATCATCTGAGTGAATAGGATGTTTTCTGAAGGTGCTTTGGAGAGCCAGTAGGTTACACATCTTTTCCACGCATACATAAGACAGCTTGAATTTCTGGTAATTGTGAGGGCTTGAACCTTGCAACTATTTCCAATAAACCCCTGGTGGCTTTTGAACTTTGTCAAGATCATCTGATGATATACACAACCTGGTGAGAAACTTGCCTTTGTGATTTTCAGTAATGTTTGCTTATTTCTCCCCACTCCTCATTAGAATGATGATTTAAGGGAGATAGAATCTGGAATAACTGGTGGGGAGGGGAGTCAGCAGACTTTAAATCAAGTGTACCTGTCATTTAAATTGCCTGATTCTAGATTGAACAAAGGAAACATGCTGGGAAAGTCTGGGGAAAAATATGCTACATTTTATATTCTCTGACGGAGCAAATGGGGGGAGATTTTAAAATGATGGAGATTAACACCTATTCACATTGGATACTTTCATGACAGAAGGCTGCAGGGATGGATTTGTAGAAGGCAAAATACATGAAACTTGACAGCTAATGGCAAGTCTGAATAGTCTTGCCTAGATGATATGCTGTATTTCAGGTATTTCTGGGCATTTCATTGTTGGGAGATTCAGATCTAAAGTAGGCTTTGAGGGATGAAAAGGAGATGGTTTCCAGCTAAGAATACAGTAGACATTGAGTATAATTAAGGTGAAACAGAGATGAGCGGTACTAAACATGTGGTAAAAGCATCTCAGGATGAAATGTGATGAATTACTCAGAAGCAGAAAAAATGAGCAGAAATGGACAAATTATTCAGTAACACAGTCAATAAGGACTTGGCCAACAGGCATCAAAATATTAGAGAATCAAAAAATAATCTTAAGGAATTAGAATATGTGTTTTGGTAATATCTATTCTATATATTTTAGGATTAGATACATGGGTGTGTATGTATTCCATTATGTATGTGGGAAATTATGACTGACAATGCAACTGCAGGAGTTTTCATGTAAAGATAGATTAGATTTGATAGCTTCAAATTCATTTTTAATGATTGTTTTATTCATTAATAAATAGAAGGACACAATTTAGACTCCTTATTTGTAGTATTACAAGGAAAACAGTAACCCTCTCTAATATGGCAACAAGTGTTTAAAGATCATGTATAGCTGGGGGTGGGGTCAGTTGTAGGGAAAGAAATTATAAGTAATTGAAAATATTGTGCTAAAAAGGGCCTTTGATATTACAATGATGTAAAGTCTTAAGAGTTAAACTGGAATGTAGAAGTCACACAGTCAGGTTTGGGTGGGTAGTTTGGTTAGTGTAGTTGTCATTGCATCCAATCTAATAGTCATCAAACGAAGTCCAATTCAGATTGATGAATACACATGATGCTTACTGTGTACCACATACTGTGCTAGTTGTTGTGAAGTCAAAAATGAATGTTAGAGCACCTGTTTCTAAGAAACTTATAGTCCACTGAAGGCACAGGGAAGACATGGAAGATATTATAAGTAGTAAACTGTGGAAAGTGACAGGACAGAATGTATGTAAGGAGACATATTCATTTGTAGAACATGTATGAGGTACAGAAATAACATCATAAGAGAACAGTAACATTGTCTTGCGAGTGTGACTTTTCTTAGGTTGAGGGAGTAGGGAAAATGGGAAACTTTAGGAAAGAATTTCCACATGAGATTTTTAAAGATGAAAAGGAGCAAGTCAGAGACATTCAAGGATGGTGATATGGTTTGGCTCTGACCCCACCCAAATCTCATCTTGAATTGTAGCTCCAATAATTCCCACATGTCATGGGAGGGATCCAGTGTCAGGTAATTGAATAATAGAGGTGGGTCTTTTCTGTGCTGTTCTTACGATTGTGAATAAGTCGCTTGAGATCTGATGGTTTTATAAAGGAGAGTTCCCCTGCACAAGCTCTCTTGCTTGTTGCCATGTAAGATGTGACTTACTCCTCCTTTGCCTTCCACCATGATAGTGAGGCCTCCCCAGCCATGTGGAACTCTGAGTCCATTAAATCTCTTTTCTTTATAAATTACCCAATCTCAGGTATGTCTTTATTAGTAGTGTGAGAATGGACTAATACAGACGGACAGCAGGAAAATAACTGGAGAATATTGATTTAAACATTTGCTTTCTTCAAGGAATGAAAATAGAGACAGATCATCCATTCATCTCTCTTCCAGATCCAGTATTAAGAATCTAGAATTTCATGGTTCTGATGCCAATTTTGGTTTTGCATATTCATCTTGTTCATTTTCATCATTTTTGATAGAATTGAACTGAAAAATGCATCTGATGCTAAAAGCTTGAAAGAACTTTTGAGATGATCTTTGACTTCTTTCTATCACTCATTCACTTATTTTGAAAAATATTATTGAGCATCTACTCTGTGCCAGGCTGTTGGGCACTATTGTGGACACTTAGAATACATCAAGAGACTGATGTCTTTGCTGTCATGGAGTTTATGCTGTAAGAGGGAGAGACAGACAATAACTAAAACACATCAGAAATATGTGAATATTACAGTTTGTCAAAAAGCAATAAATGCCAAGGGAAAAAAAACCAGAGCGTGTTTTATGTGGGTGGATATATGTCCACGTTTGCCCAAGGCAGCCTTAGTTTATTCCTGTTGTGCCAGCATAACTATTAACAGCATCCCCTTTAACTCTAAAACATATCCTGGTTTACTTTAGATGCTATATAAATTCATAACTGCAGTTAATGGGAATCAGGTGTGTACATGTGCACATTCCAGGCCACATACAATAATTGAAAATGCTGATCCAGCTAAGTCTCTTAGAGGAAGGACTTGAGCAAAGACCTGAAGAAAGTGAGAGAGTGAGCCACACAGGTATCTCAGTGAAGATTGCTCCAGGCGGAGAAACAGAGAAACAATTATGGCAAGGAATGCAGGGGTATTCCTTGTGTGTGGTGGGTGTGTGGTGGGGGGATTCATGCAACTGGAGTGAATTAATAAGAGGCAGGCTGTAGGAGATGAGGTCAGGGAAGGTAGGAATAGGGAGCAGAGAGTGTAGAACCCTAGCGCATCAGAAGGGAGTTGAGTTTTTCTGAGTCTAATGGGAAGGCATTGGGGGTTTCTATACGGGAAGTACATAATCGTGACTTCGTTTTAAAAGTATCACTTTGTGGAGTCTATTCTTTGTGAAGTATACACTTTAAGGTGTAAAAGTAAAGGCAGATTGTATAAGTAGGAGGCCCCACAGTACACTAAGCAAGAGATGCTCATGGCTTGGAACAGGGTGGTGGCACTGGAAGAGATGAGAAGCAGTCAGATTCTGGATATGTTACCAGCCAACAGAATTTCCTGCTGGACAGGATATGAGGGGATGAGCTCCTCATATCTTGCAGCAGTAACAAAAGATTCCTTCCAGGACTCATTCAACAAACAATTTGGTGTTTTGTTTTAACTGAGCACTTCAAAAAGAAGCACTTCTCCCACCTTGCTTCAAAGCCATGCCTCCTGTATTAGTACATTTTTCATGCCGCTGATAAAGACATACCCAAGATTGGGCAATTTACAAAAGAAAGAAATTTATTGGGTTTACAGTTCCATGTGGCTGGGGAGGCCTCACAATCATGGCGAAGGTGAAAGGCACGTCTCACGTGGTGGTAGACAAGGGAAGAGAGCTTGTGCAGGGAAACTCCCATTTTTAAAACCATCAGATTTTGTGAGACTCATTCACTATCATGAGATCAGCACAGGAAAGACCTGTCTCCGTAATTTATCTGCTTCCCACCAGGTTCCTCCCATGACACGTGGGAATTCAAGATGAGATTTGATTGGGGACACAGCCAAACCATATCACCTCACCTTTCAAAGCATCTGCAAAATGATGAACCCCATTGAAATTTAGTTGCATACATAGCTGCTTCTGTCTGGTAAACAGTAAAAATATTTCCAACGTGGATAGTTTTGGTGAATTGCAATGTGGTGTATGTAAGAAAGAGAGCATTTTGCTAAACATGGGACTTTCCAACCAGTAGCAAATAGGTAACGAACATGTTTAATGATATGTTTACATTTTGAAATGTTAGAAAGTGTTGATGGTGGGACATCCACATAGTAAGTAGAGGCCAGAGTTTACAGCGCTGCCTGTGTGGCTAACTGTGCGACTGTCATCACATCCCTCGACCCTCTGAGATGAATACCATTTGTTGTAAATGGAGCATTTTATTGTGATTACAGTTCTATGTTTTTGTGTTTACTGTGCTTTCAGCTCTGACATTCTGTGACTCTGAACAGCTTAGGGGAACAAGGCTACAGATAGACATTTAGGATCTTGAGCTCTCATAGCACTTTGTGAGATTGTTATGGTTATCTCAGTCCTCTTATTTGCATATTCTTGCAAATTGCAGTCTGGGACTGGTATCTTTTCTAACAATGTGTTATTCCCATGGGCCATAATTTAGAGAGGCCCTTATCATGCTGATTAAGAAGACAGGCATGTTTTTAAATTGGATAAAATAGTGCCTACATCCTAGGAATATTGTGTCATTGTATAAAAAATGAGTGATAATTAGTAACAATTATTATAACTAATGTTTGAAAATTTACTATGAGTAAGGTGTCTTACTTGGAATCTTTTATTTAATTCTAAGCACAAAACAAACAAGACTGTATGGGTAGGTACTCTTCATATTCATTTTAGAGAGGAGAAAGCAGAGCCAGAGAACTGAATAACTTGCCCAAAGTAAGAAAATTTGCAAGTGGCAGTGTCAGGATTAGAACCCAGACAGTTGGCCTCCACACCATGCACCACCCCAACCACCGTACTTTACCCCTCTCAGTGCACAGAGAGGGTTAGCCCAGCATCTGACAATAGCGAGAACTCAACAAATGGAAACTATTGTGGTGCCATATATTATTGAAGTGGGAATTCAATACCTGCTGGGTAACCAATGAATCTGTGAGTCATCTACACTGAGGCATTGAGGTGATAACTGAAATCAGGAAGAAATGAGCTCATGCAGGGGAGAGGGCAGAGAAGGGTTGAGAACTGAAATTTGGAGGATGAATAACCATATGCCCTAATACATGCTTAGATGGTGTTCAACCTTGAAGTGACTGTTCTTATAACCTGCAGCAGAAACAAATGTTTTCTTCCAGGTCTGGTTGAGTGACTCTTGGATTTTGGTTCTAACTCTTTAAAACTGTTTCTCCCACTCTGCTTCAAAGCCATGTCTTCCCTTTCAAAACATTTGCAAAACAATAAATCCTACATCCAAAGAGTCTATTGAAGTTTAGTTGCAAACATAACCACTTCTGTCTGGTAAAGATTAACAATGTTTCCGATATGGATAGTTCTGATTAATTGCTGTTGAAATTCCTGAACTGAATGTCAAAGCTGGAAAATGAACTCTTAACTGCATTCAAAAGACAAGAGCCCCACGTATCCTTGAACATAATCCAGTCAAAGAGATTGCAAAGGAAAACACAAGAGACAGTATTAAATTCATGGTGACATGAAAGTTTCTTGTTCTGTTTTTGAAAAACCACCAGGTCATTGTTCACTAAGAGACTTTTCTTTGATATTGACCGGCCTGATAAGTAAAAAAACATCTTTCTAAAACATTATTCTTGACTTCTCTCGTTAAACATATATTAGTCCTACAAAATTCTGGTTTGCAAATCCTGATGCTCAGTCATCTTAAAAGAACTAAGGGGAAAGGAAAACTCAGTCAAGAAAATAGAAGTGCTTAATTGTCTATAATGTAGATTTTTAGGTAAGAGGAGTATTAGTTGGTAATGTCCATTGGTGAATTGGCATCCTATCAAGGCCTGGCGTTTGACCTTTTTAGAGCTGTCTCCAAGGAATGACAGGGCACAGGGCATTTCTGCCATATGAGTTTTATTGGATGGTAATATCATATCTAAAAATCTGGATGGCCTTGGACAAGTCACTTAATATTTCAGTTTTGTTTCATTCTTGAATAATATGAAGATAACACCACCAGTCTTGCTCGCAATGAAGTTGTGTTCAAGTTGAAATGAAGTAATAAATAGACATGTAACTGCTTTATGAACTACAAAGCATGGTGTATGTATAAGATATCATTATTATTGATTTTTTACAGCTTCTCCCTTCTTCCTCATCTGGTTTGGCTAGCTCCGATGCCATGGGTAGCAATTTTATGGGAAACATGGGGCAGAGAATTACAGAGGTGTTTCATGTCTTGACTCTAGAAGTCTGTTTTAAGCTCATGATTGTTGATTACTAAAAGGGATGCATCTGTGTCCAACACTTTCAATAAATGTCAACTATAAATTTTTTTCTTTATGATACAGTCCATGTTTTATGTCTACTCTACTCATCAACTATGTGGAAAATAAGTTATATGATTTCAGATGAGAACTCCTGTTCTTTCACACAGTCATGATATATAACAGTCATGATAAATAACTCTTGTTAAAATGAGAAAATATGTCTGCTTCATGTTTACATGGGTAGAATTGATACATAAAATGGATATTTTGGCCGGGTGCGATGGCTCACGCCTGTAATCCCAGCACTTTGGGAGGCCGAGGAGGGTGGATCACGAGGTCAGGAGATTGAGACCATCCTGGTTAACATGGTGAAACCCCATCTCTACTAAAAATACAAAAAATTAGCCCAGCGTGGTGTGGGCGCCTGTGTTCCCAGCTACTCGAGAGGCTGAGGCAGGAGAGTAGCATGAACCTGGGAGGCAGAGCTTGCAGTGAGCTGAGATCACACCACTGCACTCCAGCCTGGGCAACAGAGTGAGACTCTGTCTCAAAAAAAAAAAAAAAAAGAAAGAATATTTTATTTAAGTTATTATTTTTTTAGAGACAAAGTTTCACTCTGTTGCCCAGACTGGTCTCAAACTGCTGAGCTCAAGTGATCCTCCCACCTCTGCCTCTCAAAGTGTTGGGTTTATAGGTGTGAGCCACCATGCCTGGCCAAAAATGGATACTTTAAAATACTATTGCTTGATAAACACATTTAGTTCAAATATATCTCTTAGGAAAAAATATATACATGAAAAACACACACATACATACATGTTATATAGAAACATCAAATTTAGAAATGAGCAGAATCTATAAGGAAAGAAGGCAATGGGAAATAATGTCATGTTAGCCTCAGCCTTAGAGAAGGAGCATTTTAATCACAATCTCACATGAACTGAAATAATTTCTAAATAATAGTTGAATGATGACATAACAAAAATATAATGGCTAGAAAATATTGCATACGTGGTAGATCATAGTATTTGTTCAAAATAGTCACTGTTCCTCTCTTCCAGACCCATTCCTCTCAGGCCACCAACAATGGTACCAAGAGAAGTGGAGCACTTCTATAAGATAGCTGAACATATGAAAGCAACTTTGGATAACAGGAAGAGGTTAGAATGCTTTGGAGGGCTCAGAAGAAGAAAGGAGGATGTGGAAAAGTGTGGAATTTCCTAGAGACCTATTGAATGCTTTTTACCAAAATTCTGATCGTGACATGGACAATGAAATCCAGGTGGAGGTGGTCTCGGATGGAAATGAAGAGCTTACTGGGAGCTGGAGTAAAGGTCACTCTTGCTCTGCTTTAGCAAAGAGACTGAATACATTTTGCTTCTTCCCCACAGATCCCTAGAGATCTGTGGAACTTTGAACTTGAGAGAGATGATTTAGGGTATCTGGTGGAAGAAATATCTAAGCAGCAAAGCATCTGAGATGTGACCTGTCTCCAAAAGTGTATAGTCATATGTGTTCACAAAGAGATGGTCTGAAATTGGAACTTCTGTTTAAAAGGGAAACAGAACATAAATATCTGGAAAATTTGCAGCCTGACCATGTGGTAGAAAAGAAGAACCCATTTCTCTCATTTTCTGAGGGGAAATTCAAGCCAGCTGCAGAAATTTGCATAAGTAAAGAGAAGACAAATGTTAATGGCCAAGACAATAGGGAAAATGTCTCCAGGACATGTCAGAGATTTTCAAGGCAGCTTTCCCTATCACAGACTTGGAAGCCTAGAAGGGAAAAGGGTTTTGTGGGCCCTGCTGCTCTGTGCAGCCTCAGGACATAACATCCTGTGCCCCAGCTGCTCTAGTTCCAGCCATGGCTAAAAGGGGCCAAGGTACAGGTTGAACCATTGCTTTGGAAAGTCTAAGCCCCAAGCCTTCAAGGTTTACACGTGGTGTTGGGCCTGTGGGTGTGCAGAAGGCAAGAGTTAAGCTTTGGGAGCCTCCGCCTAGATTTCAGAGAATGTATGGAAATTCCTGGATGTCCAGGCAGAAGTCTGCTGCAGGGGCAGAGCCCTCATGGAGAACCTCTACTAGGGCAATGCAGGAGGAAAATGTGGGGTTGGAGACCCCACACAGAATTCCCACTAGGGCACTGCCTAGTGGAGCTATGAGAAGAGGGCCACCATCCTCCAGACCCCAGAATGGTAGATACACTAGCAGCTTGTGTCGTGTGCTTGGAAAAGCCACAGGCAATCAATGCCAACCAATGAAAGCAGCCATGGGAGTTGTACCCTGCAAAGCCACAGAGGCAGAACTGCCCAAGGCCTTGGGAGCCCACCTCTTGCATCAGCATGACCTGGATGTGAGACATGGTGTCAAAGGAGATCATTTTGAAGCTTTAAGATTTAATGACTGCCCTGCTGGGTTTTGGACTTGCATGGGGCCTGTAGCCCCTTTGTTTTAGCCAATTTCTCCCATTTGGAGTGGGAACATTTACCCAATACCTGTACCCCCATTGTATCTTGGAAGTACCCAACTTGTTCTTTATTTTCCAGGATCATAGGAAGAAGGGACTTGCCTTGTCACAGATGAGACTTTGGACTTGGACTTTTAGGTTAATGATGGAATGAGTTAAAACTTTGTGGAACTGTTGGGAAGGCATGACTGTGTTTTGAAATGTGAGAAGGACATGAGATTTTGGAGGGGCCAGTGGTAGAATGATATGGTTTGGTGCTGTGTCCCCACCCAAATCTCATCTCAGATTGTAATCCCCACATGTTGAGGAAGGGACTTGGTGGGAAGTGATTGGATCATGAGGGCAGTTTTCCCCAAGCTGTTCTCATGATAGTGAGTTCTAACAAGATCTGATAGTTAAAAAGTATGGCACTTTTCACCTCGCTCGCTCTCTTTCTCTCTCTCCTGCCACCATGTAAGACGTGCCTTGCCTCCCCCTCACATTCTGCCATGATTGTAAGTTTCCTGAGGCCTCTTTAGCCATGAGGAACTATGTGAATCACTTAAACCTCTTTCCTTTATAAATTACCCAGTCTCGTGTAGTTCTTTATAGCAGTGTGAAAACAAACTAATACACCACCACATATGGCTTGACCCTGCTGGAGAACAATATTTAACAACATTTTGGATATCAGTCTTGGCCATGGGAGTTGCTTCTGCAATGAAAGGTGAGTAGAAGTGACCTGTGCTATTTTGGAGCAGAAACTTTAAGTTATGACCTTATTTGGTAATCTCTCTTTGTTTCCCTTTTGCTGCTCCTTCAGCTAGGATCAGAAATGAAGACAACTTGAAGGAGAGCTAATGTTGACTTCCATTGTCATGTTACATGAGTGAGAAATAAGCCTTTTTTTTTTTTGAACCACTAATATTTCAGGGTTGTTATTGCAGCATAAACTAAAGAGACCTAACTAATACACTGTTGTTTATTTGATTCTGTTCTCCTCTTTCCTGTTTTATCTATGATCAACACTTAAAAATGGATACTGAGAGGAAAGTTTGGCCAGAAGATTATCCTAGTATTGATGCCTCTGACCATGAAGTTTATAGCTGAGTGGCTGGAAAAGAGGAATCCTCTTTTTCATGTTCAGTGTAAAAACACTCATCTACCAGGCTGGGATAAATGCAGGCCATGAGGTGGGTAATGGATTAGGAACTGTGATTACATACTTTGGCAGAAAGAAATACAATATTATATTAGCTATGGTGACCTCTGTGGTCTATTTACAGTTTGATTCTGCTATTTCTGTTGGCTTTCTTTTTTGAGGGGACTATTCTTATATATTTTTATTTTTTTCTCTCCTATTGGCTTTGACTTGTACATTTGTTTATAATCCTTTCTGTGGTTACCCTGAGATTTTTACATGTATCCTTGATTTGTGACAATTTATCTTAAATTAGTACATTTATCACTTCCCAAACAAAGCAAAAAATTTAAGAGAACTTAACTCTATCCTCCTTCTGCCCACTGAGTTATGAATGCCACTTATTTTATCAGACTTTATAATCTACACAAGACACTACTAGGATTAATATTGTAACAGTAAATATTCTTTGACTCTCATTCTAATTTTTTACCTGTATGTTGCTCCTCTTTCCTCACTACTAATTCATGCTTCCATCTGGAATTATCTTCTTTAGCCAAAGAACTTCCATTTATAATTTCTGGAAATAGAAGCCTGCTGGTAATGAATTCTCAGTGCTTTTGTCTTGATTTTACACTAATATCTGAAGGACACTTTTCTTGGAGATAGAATTCTAGAATGATTTTTTCCCTTCAGTACTTAGAAGCTACCATTCTGTTTTCTTCTAGATGTCATAGTTTCTGTTAAAAATTCAGCCCTTAGACTTATTGCTTCTCCTTTGAAAATGGTGAGTCTCTTTTCTCTGGATGCTTTTAAGATTTTCTATTTTCTTTTGCTTTTCAAGAGTTTGAAAATAGTGTATCCAGCCATGGTTTTCCTTATTTATCCTACATGGATATCACTGAGCTCACAGAATCTATGAGTTGATATCTTTAGTATAAGGACAATATAAACATTTTGCAACTGTTTCTGAGATTAAAGTCCCCATGCAAAAAATACATCAGTCTCAAAATGTGAGAATTATAAAACAAAATAGTAAATGGAACTTTAATCAAACATTTAAATTCTGCTCTTTAAAGGACACCTTGACAAAATGAAAAGAGAAGCCCCAAACTCAGAGTACACACAGTCATCTATCTATATCTATTATATATATGTTACTATATATGTGTGTGTGTAACATATATATTTTATAGTTTCTGCTAAAATTCAGCTATTAGACTTATTGCTTCTCCTTTGAAAATAGCCTTTTTTCTCTGGATGCCCTTAAGAATTTCTAATTTCTTTTGCTTTCTATTTTTCGTGTGTGTGTGTGTGTGTGTGTGTGTGTGTGCATACACACATACTACATATATAAAATACATCTGACAAAAGATTTTTGTCCAGTGTATATAAAGAATTACAACTCAATGGTAAGAAGACAAATAACGCAACTTACAGAAACAAGGAAAGGGAAGAACATGGAAAAGTTATCAGTATCCTTATTCATTATCAAAAATGCAAGTTAAAACTGCAATTAGATATCTCTACATGTCCACCTGAATGATAAAAATTAAAGTTTAACACTACAAAATTTGGTAATTATTTTGGGTTACTTGAATTCTCTTACATAATTAGTGAGAGTATAAAGTAGTACTACCACTTTAGAAAAAGTTTAGTTTCTTCTAGATATCAACTTAAAATACTTGAGGATGGATGCGAATAATCATAAAAGTACATTAAAAATCCAACATATAATCCTTGTATAGGTCATGTATCTCATTTATTCATTCACCTGTGCATGGATGTTTGGGTTGTTTCTGGTTTGGGGCCTTTTACGTTTCAAGTTGTGGTGGACATTCATGTTTGTTTTGTATGAACATACAATGAGCATGTGGAGAAAAACTCATACATTGTAGGTGGGAGGATAACTTGCATGATCACATTGATGATCAATTTGGTAATATTTCTAAAAGTGGAACAAGTGAAAGCATTGTACAGATACCACAGAAACTTACTGGTATTCTGTTTTTTATGGTCTGAGGTAGTTTTGGAGTAAAACCTAGATATTAGCCTCTGTGTTCTCTTGGTGGGTCCCCCTTGGAGTAATAATAAAGATAGATACCTGGCCTGGAGCCCCTCTTCTATGCTAGGTGTTAACTCTGTGACTGCTGTGAGTCCACCCTGTGAGTCAGGAAGCACTCCAAGAAATCCTGAGAAAAAGGCCAACATCAGTGATTCTACTAGCCAGTATGAAAATGATTTTGTACTTTAACAAGTGGTACCTCTATACCAGAACTTGCCTTAGCATCGACCCTGGTCACCTCTCTCTAGTATATTTGGAGATGTGAGGAAAGAGCATTTGTCCCAAGTTCATTCCTAAGGTTTCCTCTCATTTCTGTTTGGGCCTCTCTATTCTTTTTTTCTCACTGGGTACTACTCACTCAAGACTGTGTTGATAGTGAATGTTATTGGTCCTTCTGTGATACGACTGGCTTCCCATTATTCATAGCTAGCGAATAACCTACAAATTGAACATTAGCTATTTATTTCATATAAGTGGCTTCAACTAACACCATGGCTTCCATTGCACCCCCATGCCAACTGCCATGTTGCCCATCCACCATTTTTTAAATCCTTTACCTGGGCACCAGGGTCTCCTTGCTGTTTAGCTTGTATTAGCTCCCCAGTTCTTGCTTTTTGAAGTAGAAAAAGTTTAGTTTTCTTTGTCTCAGTCTTCTACCGCTCCAGCCACACCCCACAGGCACTAATATATTTATTCACTCAAAAAATATTTGAGTGCCTTCTAAGAACCTGGCACTGTGGAAAAGTGAGCAAAACTGTGCTAGTTCTTTACCATGATGGAGCTTACAGTTTCATTAGGGAAACAAATGTTGAAGAGACAGTCATACTAAACAAATGCCAAAGTGAAACAATGTAAAGTATGGGGGAAAGAGAGGTAGAATTTTGTGGGGTTAGGGGATGGAGGATGAGGGGAGGCAGATTGGCTTCTGGGAGGAAATGATGGTCATGCAGAGTTTGAGACCTAAAGAGTAAGAGGGAGGTGCTGTTAGCTGCCACCTACACTCGCTGACACTCTCTGTGTAGGCACAAGAGGCTGCAGATGGAACAAATTTAAATCTCATTCTCTCTTTATATACATATATAAAATAACTTAATATATGAAACTGTTGTCTAAGACAAACAGGCCTTATTTTGAACTCCCCATTGTAGTGGGGATTAATAATGACCACTATTTCTGGCTTTATTGTTCCCCTGTGGGAGTTAAAGACACTGAGGAGACACAGATCCTCATAAATGAACAAAGCAATTTAGCTCTATAGCCTGGGGATATTATTGTCAAAATATACTTTGAAAAAAAGTTTAAGAGTAATTCTCTTCCAAGTTCCACGGTAGGATTAGTCTCCCATCTCCCCTCCTCTCCTATACCAATTAACCCTCTGAAACAACTTAGTTCTTTTGGCCTTAAAATAAAAGAAATAGAGGTAATCATTTGAACAAAGTTGAACATTTCTTAATAGGCCCAAATACTCTATTTGTTAAATAATAGATTGGCTTAACTTTACATTATTTTAAAATGATGTTTTATAGGGATTAGGGAAAAGAGCCAATAAAATTGTTGCAGAAAGTTTGAGGATTCACAATACATTTGGGGTTTATGGGTAACATAAAAATAGAGAAAATGAGTTGACTACTTATGATGACGTTAGTGGGACTCAATGGTTCATCAGACTGTGTAACTAATTTTAATGTGACACTTGCTAATTACCTTACAGGTCATCTTCTCCTAAAGTTAACCTAGTTAGAATAGGGCAGAGAAAGTCCTCATTCACTTTTAGAGGTTGTTAAATATTTGATTCCTTCCCGGCAGGTACTCTGGGGTCTTGACATTTCTTATTCAGCTCTGTTTCACTTTTGGGTGCCTTTGAGATGCCAAAGGTTAAGCTTAAGCCTCTGTGGTGCCCCATAGTGAGGCCAGTCATTATGCATGATACCACAGAGCCAAAGCTTAATATGTGGCCAAATTTCATTAAGATAAAATTGAAATAAGATTTTGTACTTAAATATTGTGAAAATAAACAGAGACCAAATCAGAACAAGCAAACTATTTATTCAAAGCTTGCGGTAGCATAGGAGTCAGCCACTGTCACTTGCATTTGGCAGAGGCTGAAAGGTTGGCAGAAGAGTGGGAAAACTTTATAGTAGGCAACAAGGGCAGGCTTCAAGTGTGCACTGATTGGAATATGTTGGCACAGAGAAGCTGAAGGTGAGCTAAGAAGTAGTGCATCCTATCTGTTTGGTTAGGGGTGCACATTTGGATTTCTTTGGTTCATTATAAGCAGGGACGACAATTAGGGAAGCTGTCAGGTACTAATCAAGCCCTGGTTGTTTGGGGCCAAATGCTACAGGGGTTGTTGTTTGGCTTCCTGGATTATAATGAGATAGCAGTTTGGCTTCCTACAAGTCTGGCTTAGAACAGCCTGGCTTCCTGGACTGCTGCTGCAGATTGCAGATCAAAGTTCTATTATTATACATGGCCTAGCCATTTTCCATTGGTATATTCAGCCTCTTAGTATTTTTACTGTGCTCTGTCTTATGAGGTTTGCAGCACTGCTACACTCAGGATGTGTGTTTTCTTTACACAGTATGGGCACTGGGATTTGCTAAATGTCTGGCTGTTGCAAGTTTCCACAGTACCTTCTTATCACACAATTCAGAGTATTCTAGAAAGTAGGATAAGAATGTTTGCACTACCAAACTCGGTTCTTTAATGGTATGTGGACACAGGCAGACACAGGTACTTAAACTACAGTAGGATATACAGCAGTTGGCTAAGAAAGACCGAGACCTTGAAACTAAGCTGGGCACTGGTTGGACAAGGCATGCCAGGGGTGAGGGGAGAGGGAAAGAAGGTTCAGGAATCCAACTCCAATAAAGATCTGGGATAAAATCTGTTTTAGAAGCAGAGAACACAATTATTATATTTAGTTACAATTAAATATGCTTTCATTTCATGCTAAGTGCTGTGTGAAGCATCGTTTTCTACTATTTTGTGTAAGCTTCATTAAAATCCTATAAAGTCAATATTTAGACTATCCCTTTTTACAGATGGTAAAATTAAGATTCAGAAAAATTAAGTGTTTTGCCCAAGTTCACATAGCTAGTGAGGTACAGAACCGGTACTTGGGAGCAGCAGCTGAGCCCAGAGCCAGATTTGGGTTCAGCCGCCTCCTCTATCCCCTCAGCTTCTATTGTTGGTGGTCCACCCCACAACCTCCAGCTGTGTCTCTCTTGGCTGGGAGGCAGCTCTCTTGGGTGATTTAATAGCAAAGTGGCTTAAACTGTGAGAATTAAGTGATTGTGCCTTCTTTCTCTAGATTTTCTTTTAAATATAACGTGTAATAGTAATAATTATTATTATTTTGAGACAGGGTCTTATTCTGTTGCCCAGGCTGGAGTGCAGTGGTGCAATCTCAGTTTACTGCAACCTCTGTCTCCCGGGTTCAAGCAGTTCTCCTGCCTCAGACTCCTGAGTAGCTGGGATTACAGGCACACACCACCACACCTGACTAATTTTTGTATTTTAGTAGAGATGGGGTTTCACCATGTGGGCCAGGCTGGTCTTGAACTCCTGACCTCGTGATCTGCCCGCCTCGGCCTCCCAAAGTGCTAGGATTATAGGCATGAGCTCCTGTGCCCGGCCTATGTAATTCTTTTAAAGGGGATTATATCTCACTTATGTATTCACCTACTGACAACGTTTGTGTTATTTCTAATTTGGGGCTATTAAGATAAAGCTTTATGAACATTCATGTACAAGTTTTGTGTAGACATAGGCTTGCACTTCTCTTGGGTAAATGCCTTAAGAGTAGAATTACTTGGTTCCAGGTCAGTCTTGTGTTTACTTTTAAAAGAAACACCTCACTCTTTTCCCAAAGTATTTGCATGATTTTACACTCCCATGAAGCTATAATAAGATTTCAAGTGGCTGCACATCATGGCCAGCATTTGGTGGTGTTAGTTTTTAAATTTTAGCCATTCTGGTGAGCTTGTAGTGTTACTCATTGTGGTTTTACTTGATGAATAATAACATTGAGCACTTATTCAAATGCGTATTGGTCATTTGTGTATCTGTTCAAAACCTTTCCCCATTTAAAAAAATGGAGTTTGTCCTCTTAGTTGTCTTTATAGATTAAATACAAATCTTAGATATGGACCTTTTGTTAGACGTAGTTATTGGAAATATTTTATCCTAGTCTGTGGCTTACCTTTTCCTTGTTTTTTAAGGAGTCTTCTAAAAAAGTAAATTTTAAAATTTTGATTAAAGCCCAGTTTATTAATTTTTTTCATAGTGTTCAATTTTTGAGATTAGCTTATGGTTTTGATGGCAGGAGCTAGCTCAAAGGCAGTTGTAAAGTGTTTATGCCAACTTTTGGATCTCTCAAATTTTAGGCAATGCAGTGAATGCTTTTGCTTCCAGGTAGGATGATATAACTCGTAGCAGATCAACGCTCCTAGTGCAAAACTAGAAAAGCTAGATAAGTTACCAAAGTCATATAGTTAAAGCTAACGGAGAGCTATAGAAGTAACAAAGACTAGATAACTTGGAATTCTGGGGTGGGGAAAACTTTCAGACCTGAGCTGACTAGTCAGTCATTTATCCTCCTGGGATATCTGCTGATTTGGGTTGCAGACAGGATAAAGCTTAATCCAAACACAGTGACTCTACTAGAGGAAAGAAGAAATTTGAGGACTTTTATGAATGCTTGACCCTGGCGGATGGATTGGAAATTTGTGGAGCTCTGGCTGGTTTTCCCCATGAGACAGTTTGTTCTGGAGTATACATGGGATGCTGGGTGACTAGACAAAAGACTAAAGAGATAATGACAAAGAATGCTTCAAAACTGGTGAAAGACATCAACTCAAAGATTCCATAAGCTCAGTAAATCCTATATTGGATAAATAAAAACCACCACTCTGGGACCTAGGATCATCACATTGTTGAAAATAAAAGGACAAGAGAAAATCTTAAAAGTATCCAGAGAAAAAAAGACATGGTACTTCCAAAGGATAACTAAGAAGACTAATAATAGCTGACGTTTAAATAGAAAGCATGAATAGAAACTATTCAATAGAAACAGTAGAAACTAAGAAATAAGGAGGAGAAATTGGTATAAGCCCATTATTCAGCCATATTTGTAACTTGGCAACATATCTGAAGTTTAGATGCTCATACCTATCATCTGAGCAATTCCATTTCCTCTCTTATACACACCTGTGAGAGCAAAATATTGGAAACCTAAATGTCCATTAATAGAAGAATGAATAAATAGTATAGATTACATAATCACTCAACATTGAGAAATCTAACCAAGTTACAAAAATAGAAGTACAATATACCCTATATATAATGTTTTAAAATATCAGAACAATAGTTAATGTTTATGAATATAAAATAGTAAAATTATAAAAACATACATGAATCAGAGAGGAATTCACAAGAGGAGCTCAATTATATTTTGTCTAATTCCTTAATGAAGAAATGAAATAACAGTGTTGACTGGAGAATGCATGGGAATTCCTTATAATTTTATTTGTTCTCACCAGTATGTTTAAAATATCTCACAGTAACACCTTTTTAAAATAATCAAGAACCCTCAGGACTTGGAGGGAATTGAATATGCAGTGTTTTCAGGAGACTTTTAAAAAAATTATTATGGAGGAAGGAAATGATGTAATTTAGGGCCTTTCTAGTTCTTTTCTATGCCATCCCCAGCCCAGAGAAGTACCTGTTCAGTGAAACTATCCATATAAGTAGATTTGGCTATGAAAATGGAAAATAGAATTTATGAAATATTCAGCTGACAAGAAAAAAAATCCACCTTCAAAAGAGGTCCCCTAAAAACTTAGGGTTTTATTTATTTATGTATATCATTCCCCATTTGAGTTGTTTTATCATTTTGGTCTTTGTTCTGAAAGGAAATCATTTCTCCTAATATTGGGTGACATTTCTACAAAGCTTATCAGCCAATGCCCTCTTTACTCAGAAACTTTTAGGTATTACAAGAAAAGAAGGCTGTTTGCCAGGTGTCATAAAACCTATTCTCAGTTGTGCTGTTTCCAGATGCCTTTACTTAATCTGACTGCCTGGGTTTGTTCATCCTGATGGACGGCACCCTCTAACATCTGTTGACTGCAATGATTACCTAAAGTTATGGTCAAAGCCAAACCCTACATCAAAAAATGAGTAACTTGTATTCATGAAAGCATTTTTACTTCTTGCACAAATGGCCAACAAGCTGTTCTGTTAAAGAGTGGTGTGTATAAACTCAAAGAGGAAAAGGGCATTTAAAAGAAAAAAATGAAGCCACCAACTGGAAATAAAAGTTTTGGTAAGTATGAGGGAGAAACACAAATTGAAATGCTTTATAAGTCAAGTAGCTTTTGTATTAATGCCCCATGTGAATGACTCCCACAATGTCCTTTTATTAATAGGGCTTCCAAAATTTAAATTAATTTTTTCTCAAAGTTTTAAGTGAAAGGGTAGTTAGGGTATATGTTTTAAATGGGGCAGAGAGCAGTTCTATCACTCATTTCTTATGATTCCTCAGTGACTGAGATTAGATAAAGATTTTAATGATTTAAACAGAGAAGCAGATCAGATTATACTGTATTTATCACATCTCTCAGCAANGTTTTGGTAAGTATGAGGGAGAAACACAAATTGAAATGCTTTATAAGTCAAGTAGCTTTTGTATTAATGCCCCATGTGAATGACTCCCACAATGTCCTTTTTATTAATAGGGCTTCCAAAATTTAAATTAATTTTTTCTCAAAGTTTTAAGTGAAAGGGTAGTTAGGGTATATGTTTTAAATGGGGCAGAGAGCAGTTCTATCACTCATTTCTTATGATTCCTCAGTGACTGAGATTAGATAAAGATTTTAATGATTTAAACAGAGAAGCAGATCAGATTATACTGTATTTATCACATCTCTCAGCAAAAACAGGCTAGATTTCCTTATTTCTCCTTTTCTCCTATTTTTATCTGCCTGAGGAGAAAAAATGTGTAGTGAAAATTTATGGGTAAAGACATAAAGCTGCAACATAAGCAGATGGTATGGTAGTTTGACTTTAACTTTCATTTTAAATCAAGCTCAGATCACTTGAATTCCAAAAAATAGTAAATTGTATTTTTTAAAGTTTTGCTATTTACACTGTCACACATATACCTCTGAATACTGTTATTTCCTTGTAACACAATGACAAGCATGTACTCACTATTTCCTTCTTAATGGGATTGAAATGGGTGACATTCCTTGTTATTATGAAAAGATCAGTACAAAATGTCACCGGAAGTCCTTTAGAGAGGCACACTGTATAGCTGGGCAAGCTAAGTTCTTCTTCCCATTAACAAATTAGTAGTTGGACAATAAGCGCAGGGAAAAGTAATCAGTGGACTTAACAAACCCAAGGTAGTCTACACTCAAAGCCACCATGGACCCTGTAAATGATGCCTTCAGTTGATGATGCCACATGGGGCAAAGATGGAGGAAAATGACCACTCCTAATCACTGCTAAAGGACACAAAATTATAAATAAGAAATTTGGCACAGGAACGTGAAAAGAGCCTGAGTAAATGAAGGACCCTGAAGGTTAAGCTTCATTAGCTTCACAGTATAGCTGCTTCTGATTAAAAGTCTGAAAATGTGGATATCCTAATTCTTAGTTGTATTAAAAATAAGTGTTTTAATAAATATGCAAAACTATGTATTCACAGATCACTTTGATAGCACTGATTATTTTTCTGAATGATTTGGACCAATTTACATATCAATTGACAGAAGATGGATTAAATAAATTATTATACAGCCATCCAATAGAATATTATATGGTTATAAAAAGTAGTAATGCCGATCTATATTCCAATGACAAACTAATATAAAATCCAGGTTACCAAATATAAAGTATAAAAATAAGTAAAATGTGATTCAATTTTGAAAATATTCTTTGTGAAAATGATAGGAAAATGAGTTATAATTTATATAGTTCAGTGGAGAAATTATCTAAGTAACTAGAACAAAATCTATGGAATTAGACATCTATATAGCTTATAGTGAATCTTGACCAGCACTTCACTCCAAGCACACACAAACATACAAAGAGCCTCAATTCTAGATTGACTACAGGTCCAAACGTGAAAGATAAAATGTTTAAAAGAAAAGATAAAATTTTAGAAAAATAAAACAGAATATTCCTTGACCTAGAGTAGGTCTAGAACATAGAAAGTGCTCTTATGAAAACAAAAATAGTAATTTGAATCATATCTAAATAATGTCTATCCAAAATACCACTTAAGGGTGAAAATTAGAAGATATTTATAGAACATAATTAAGAAAAAAAGATTAGGAACCAGATATATAATAACTTCAACAAATTAATAAGAGAAAATTCACATGACATAACAGAAAAATGGGCAAAAGACTTGAACGGGCTGCTGACCAAAAAGAGTTACCCAAAAGGTTAATATATGTAAGGCATTCTTCCCAGAGGCCCAATAGCCCCCATGTCTCCACATCTCTGGAGTACTGACATTATCCTATCACACCCACAAAAGGCTGCAGGGGCACAACCTCTGTTGGACTCAGCAATGCAGCCATAAACCTGGCACCTGAACCCACATAGCACCTGGCACCTTGGGGTTGTCCAGCAGAGCAGGGAGGCCACCTCAAAGACAGAGGGAGCCAATATATGCACTCTTTAGGGCCTGAGAGCTGACAGCCTGGGGCCTGTCTTCACTGACAACCTCACACACTCTGCCACTAAGCATCCACATACCACCCCCAGGGTCCTAAGGGCCAGCTTGCCTAGGGCCCACAACCAACAATCTTGCCCACTCCAGTGGTGGAGCTGCTGAGTGCCCATGTCCCCCCATCCAGGAGCCTAAGAACTGACCCACCTGGGCCTGTTGCTGCCAGCAACTCCACCCAGCATCAGAGCTTCTGTGCATCTCTCCCATATGAAAAGGGTCAGAGGTCCACTTGTCTGGAGTCTGATACTGTTGGAAACTTCACTCCTGTGCCAAGCCATAACCAAAATCAAAGCATACTATCCAACAAATGCTATAGGGCACATATACAGGTATTTCCCTATGAATGCTACCTCATAAAATTAAAAGAAGTGACTGTTACACCACACAAGAAAAATGACAAAACAAGAAAACATGACATCTCCAAAGGAACACAATAATTCTCTAGCAAGAAACCCCAAAGAAAATAAAATTTATGAAATTCCAGAAAAAGAATTGAAAATGATCTTAAGGAAACTCAGTGTAATATAGATGGACAATTCAATGAAATCAGAAAAACCATCAGGATCTGAATGAGAAATTCAACAAAGAGATACCTATTATAAAAAAACAGAAATCTTGGAACTGAAGATTTCAATTAATA
Source organism: Rhinopithecus bieti (assembly GCF_001698545.2). Lineage (NCBI taxonomy): Eukaryota > Metazoa > Chordata > Mammalia > Primates > Cercopithecidae > Rhinopithecus > Rhinopithecus bieti. The sequence continues at coordinate 937,329 of NW_016828762.1, read as the reverse complement.
ATATTTTGAAATAGAATAGAACTTTGATAATAGACTAGGCAGAAGCAAGAATTTCTAAACTTGAAGACATCTTTTGAAATAACACAGACAAAGAAGAGGAATAGGTAGAAAAAGAGAAAGAGGAAGAAGCAGAGGAAAAAGAAGAAAAGGAAGAAGAAGAGGCAGAAGAAGAGAAAATTGAAGAAAGCCAACAGGACTTATGGGACAGGATTAAGAGAACAAATACTCACATTTGCATCTGAATACAGAAGAGACAGGAAATGCATAGAAAACTTATTTAATGAAATAGTAGCTGATAACTTCTCATGTCTTGGGAGAGGTATGAACATATAGATCTACGAAGCTCAAAAATCCCTTTGAATCCTCTCTGAGGCATATCAGAGTCAAACTGTCAAAAGTCAAAGACAAAGAGAATTTTAAAAACAGCAAGAGAAAAACATTAAATCATATATAAGGGAATCCCCATCTGACTAATAGCAGATGTCTCAGCAGAAACTTTAGAGGCCGAGAGAGAAAACCCTGGCAGCCAGGAATACTATACCCAACAAAGCTATTCTTTAAAACTGAAAGAGAAATAAAGTCTTTCCAGATAGGCAAAAACTGAGGGAATTCATCACCATTGGACCAGCCCTACAAGAAATGCTTAGCATAGTCCTACATCTGAAAGCAAAAGGATGATAACTACCATCATGAAAACATGCAAAAGAATAAAACTTGCTGGTAAAGCAGATATACAAGTGAGAAAGAGAAAGGAATCAAACCTTATCACTACAAAAAAGACCATCAAACCCTAAAGGTAAACAGAAAGAAAGGGAGAAAGGAAAACAGGATATTTTAAACAACCAGAAACAAGCAGAAAACAGCAAAATGACTGGAGTAAGTCTACACCTATCAATAACAACCATGAATTTAAGTAGTTTAAATTCCCTATTAAATGATATAGACTGGCTGAAAGGATTAAAAACAATAGCAACAATACTCCACTATATACTGCCTGTAAGAAACTCATTTCACCTGTAAAGACACTCATAGACTAAAAGTAAAGAGCTAGAAAAGATATTCCATGCAAATAAAACTAAAATGAGGAGAAGCTGTCCTTATATCAGATACAATAGACTTTAAGTCAAAAAATATAAAAAGAGACAATGAGTGTCATTTATATGATGAAATGTCATTATATAATGAAAAAGCAATCAGTTCAGTAAGAAAACACAATAACTGTAAATATATATGCACCCACCACTGGAGCACCCATATATACATATAAAGCAAATATTATTAGTGCTAAAGGCAGAGATATACACCAATATAATAATAGTTGAAGACTTCAACACCCTATTCTCAGCATTGGACAAGTGATCTAGACAGAAAATAAAGAAACATCAGACTTAGACGACGCACTATAGATCAAATACATCTAACTGATATTTACAGAATATTTTATCCAACAGTTGCTGAATACACATTCTTCTCATCAGCACATGGAACATTCTCTAGGACAGACGATATGTTAGACCAATAAACAAGTCTCAATATTTTTTTAAATCAAAATTGTATCAAATACCCTTTCAGATTACAATAAAACTAGAAATCAATAAGAGGAACTTTGAAAACTGTACAAATACATGGAAATTACACAACATGCCTCTGAATGACCAATATGTCAGTACAAAAATTAAGAAGGAAATTTTAAAAACACAAAACACCAAAACCTATAGGATACAACAAAAGCAGTACTAAGAGGGAATTTTATAGCAATAAATACATAAATCAAAAAAGTAGAAAGATTTCAAATAAAGAGCCTAGCAATGCATCTGAAAGACGTGGAAAAGCAAGAACAAACCAAACCCCAAATTAGTAGAAGAAATAATTAAGATCAGAACAGAAGTAAATGAAATAGATACTTTAAAAAAATGCAAAAGATCAATGAAACAAAAAGTTGGTTTTTTCAAAGATAAAATCAACAAACCATTAGACTAATAAAAGACAGAAGAGCCAAATAAACAAAATCAGAAATGAAAAAGGAGACATTATAATTGATACCACAGAACTACGAAGGATCATTAGAGACTATTATAAACAACTATATACCAACAGATTGGAAAACCTAGCAGAAACAGATAAATTTCTGTAAACATACAACCTACCAAGAATGAACCAGGAAGAAATAGAAAACATAAACAGACCAATAACAAGTAATGAGATTGAATCAGTAACAAAAAGTCTTCCCACAAAGAAAAGCTCAGGAATGGATGGCTTTACTGCTGAATTCTACCAAACTTTTAAAGAAGAACTAAAACCAATTCTATTCAAAGTATTCTAAAATAATGAAGAAAGGAAAGACTTCCAAGTTCATTTTATGAGGCCAGCATTATCCTAAGATCAAAACCAGAAAAGGCACAACACAAAATAAAACTACAAGACATTATTCCTGATAAGCATAGGTGCAAAATCCTCAATAAAATGCTGGGAAACCAAATCCAGTAGTACAATAAAAGATTATACATCATGTACATCATGATCAAATGAGATTTATCCTATGGCTGCAAAAATGGTTCAACATACATAAATCGATAAATGTGATAAGTCACATCAACAGAATAAAGGACAAAAATCATATAATCATCTCAATGGATACACAAAAAACATTTCATAAAATTTGACATCCCTTTACGTTAAAAACTTTCAAAAAATTAGATGTGGTAGGAATGTACTTCAATAAAATAAAGACCATATGTCACAAAACCACAGCTAACACCCTACTGAATGGGGAAAGTTGAAAGCTTTACCTCTAAGGACTGGAATAAGACAAGGATGCCCACTTCCACCTTATTTAACATATTACTGTAAGTCATAGCCAGGGCAATTAGGCAAGAGAAGAGATAAAGGATATCCAAATTGGGAAAGAAAGTCAAGCTGTCCCTGTTAGCAGAAGAGGTGATTTTATACAGAGAAAAACTAGAAGACTTTATAAGAAAACCCTTACAACTGATAAATAAATTGAGTAAAATTGCAGGATATAAAATCAATACACAAAATCAGAATCAGTAGTATTTCTATATGGTAATAATAAACTAGCTGCAAAATTGTGAAAGCAATTTTATTTAAAATGACTACAAAAGGAATAACTAGAAATAAATTTCACCAAGGAGGTGAAATATCTCTACCAATAAAACTATAATACACTGATGAAAGAAATCAAAGAAGACATGTGAAAAAGATAAAAGAACTTCATGTTCATAGATTGGAAGAACAATATTGTCAAAATAACAATATTACCCAAAGCGATCTACAGATTCAATGGAATCTCTATGAAACTTCCAGGGATATATTTCATAGAAAAAGAAAAACAATCCTAGAATTTGTAAGCAACCATGAAAGATGCTGAATAATTGAAGCAATTCTAAGCAAACGAAACAAAAACCTAAAACAATAAATAAACAAAAACAATTCTGGAGACATCACACTGCTTGAATTCAAAATATACTCTAAAGCCATAGTTAATCAGAAAAGCATGGTACTGGTACAAAAACACACATATAGACCAATAGAACAGAATAGAGAACACAGAAATAAATTCATGTATTTACTGCCAACTGATTTTTGACAAAGTTACGAAGAACATAAACTGGGGAAAGGATACCCTCTTTAACATATGATGCTGGGGAAACTGAATATCCACATGCAGAACAATGAAACTAGACCTCTTTTATTATATATGAAAATTCATTATATATAAAATCTTTCATTATATATAAAAATCAACTTAAAATGGATTAAATACTTTAATTTCAAACACTATAAAACTACCAGAAGAAAACAGAGAATATGTTTTAGGACACCGACCTGGGCAAAGATTTCATGGTTAATATTTCAAAAGCATAGGCAACAAAAGCAAACATGGACAAATGGAATTATATCAAATTAAAGACTTTTGCACAATAAACATTCAGCAGAGCTAAGAGACTACCTGCAGGATGGGAGGAAATATTTGTAAACTCTTCTTTTGACAAGGGATTAATATTTAGAAGATACAAGGAACTCAAACAACTTAATAGCAAAAAGCCAAACAATCCTAGTTTTAAAAAGTGGGCATAGGATCTGAATAGACATTTCTCAAAAGAAGATATACAAATGGCCAACAAATAAATGAAAAAATGCTGAACATCACTAATTACCAAGGGAATGCAAATCAAATCCACAGTGAGGTATCATCTCACCCCAGTTAAAATGCTATATCAAAAAGACTATCAAATGCCGGCAAGGATGTGGAGAAAAGAGAAATCTTTTATGTGGTTGGTGGAAATGTAAAGTAGTAAAGCCATTATGGAAAACAGTATGGAGTTTTCTCAAAAAACTAAAAATAAAACTACCATATGATCCAGCAATCATACAACTGGGTGTCTATCCAATGGAAAGGAAATCAGTATTATCAGAGATCTCTCTGTACCTATGTTTATTGCAGCACTATTCACAATAGCCAGGGTATGAAATCAATCTAAATCTACCAATAGGTGAACAACTAAAGAAAATGTGGCATATATACACAGTGGAATACTATTCAGCCATAGAAAAAAATGACATTATGTCATTTGTGGAAACATGGATGAGCCTAGAAAACATAATATGAAATGGAAGAAGTCAGGCACAGAAAGAAAGACCACATGTTCTTATCCGTATATGAGAACTAAAAAAGTTGAGCTTGGAGAAGTAGAGTAGTAATTACTAAAGGCTGAGAAGGGTGATGAGAGCAATGAGGAGAGATTGGTTAATAGACACGAAATTACAGCTAGATAGGAGGAATACGTTCTATTGTTCATTAGCACTGTAGGGTGACTATCATTAATAATTTATTGTACATTTCCAAATAGCTAGAACAGAGCACTTTGAATGTTCTGAAAACAAATAAATAATAAATGTTTGAGGTGATGGATAATGTCAATTACTCTGGTTTGATCATTACATGTTATGTATATGTATTGAAATATCACTTTGTACCCCATAAATAGGTACAATTATTTGTGTCAATTAAAATTCAAAAACACAAGGAAAGCTTTTCAGTTTCAACAGTCATCAAGAAAATGCCATTAAATCCTAAGAGATTATTTCAGACTTCCAGAAAGGCTATGCTAAAAAGGTAGATAATATGAAGTATTGGTAAGGATATGGAACAACCGTAAGTTTCATGTACTGCTGGTAAAAGTGCAAATAAATACAACCACTTTGAAAACTCTTTGACAATATTTAGTAAAGCTAAACATATGTAAGCAAATTCACTCCTATCTATATAACCAAAATAAGTGGCCAGGCTGTGCATAAAAGACTTGTACTAGAGTGTCCATAACAATGCTATCCACAGTAGCCCCAAGCTGGAAGCAATCCAAATGTCCATCCATAATAAAATGGGTAAAAAGTACTATAGCTTGCACAATGGAACCCTACAAAGCAATGTGAACAAGCAAATGTAATGGCATGGGAAAATCAAAGAAATATAATGTCAAGCAAAGACGTCATGCACAAAGAACACAAATTGATGAGTCTAAGAAGAGCTCAGAAACAAGTGAAGTAAATCTCTGGTGTTAGAGGTCACTGGTTACCTGTTGGGGGACAGTAGCTCCTTGGCTTGAGTAGGCCTTCTGAGGTGCTAGTAATGTCTTGTTTCTTGATCTAATTGCTACTTAAATGGGTATATCTACTTTGTTAAAGAAAATTGAGCCCTACATTGCTCCATTTTGCACTTATCTGGTACGTATGGTATGTCCTTAGAGTTTAAGTGTGTAAGGCCTTGAAATGCTGTGATGAAATACTGCTTCCACAAACTAAAGAATTGTTGGTCCCGAAATAGATGATACAGCTTACATGTTAAAATAAATTAAGTCAAGGAAAGCAAATGAAGCTCTTTAAAAAACAGCAATGTGTCTTAACCATTCTAAATTCTTCCCTTTGAGTAGTTTGTCTACAGTGAGGTCTAAATATCTGTTCTCATTGTTGCCCTTTGTCAATTGGAAGCTCATTTGAATGTTTTTCAGCTTTCCTTCTATTTTCTTTTCCATAGCTTTTTTTCAAGGAAATATTTAAGATGATGTCATGAAGTGGGGAATATTAGAAGATTAAAAAATACCAAAGAAACTGAAATAGACTAATAGATCTCACCTCATTCTGGATTTCTTACAATTTCTAGGTTTCTTTACAGTTTTTAAGGATGATGTGCTATATCCCAAATGCAGTGCCTAAAACCAGATATCATACTGAATGATTTGCTGCATTTCTTATTGACTTGTGTAAATATACCACTGGGCACCAGAGGAGTCATTATGGTCAATCACATCAGGGATCCAAGCGTGGAGGAGTCTGAGAATGCAATTATGTAGCAGATAATTCCATCCAGTGGAGAGGGCTAATGATACAAGAACAGAACTGCAGACAGGGATCTGTGGTTTTCTAAATGAATAAATAATATCGTGTTTCCAAAAATGACCAGTCAAATTTAGCTCCATGGAGAAACTGATCATGTTAATGTACAGACATGTCAAGATATGTCTTCTTTCCTCAATATATTTAGGAATGAGAAATTAGGAAAGAGGCTGGTCATTCAAACTAGTTTTTTCTTCTCTAGCCAATTAGAAATATTTAGCCGGGGGAGGCTAAGGAGGAAGGATTGTTATAATTGTGCTACTGCACTCTAGCCTGGGCAACCCTCTCTCTAAAAAAAAAAATGAAGAAAAAATATCTAGCTGGGTTAGTGGCTTGTAAGGAGTGGATCAGTATTTCAGGAGACTGCTGGTCTGGCAAACATTTTAAAGCAAAGACTTCTGTTTTGTTTTTGTTTTTGTCTTAATTATACTTTAAGTTCTAGGGTACCTGTGCACAACGTGCAGGTTTGTTACATAGGTATACATGTGCCATGTTGGTTTGCTGCACCCATCAAGTCATCATTTACATTAGGTATTTCTCCTAATGCTATCCTTCTTCCTGCCCCCAACCCCATGACAGGCCCCAGTGTTTGATGTTCCCCACTCTGTGTCCAAGTGTTCTCATTGTTCAATTCCCATCTATGAGTGAGAACACGCAGTGTTTGGTTTTCTGCCCTTGTGAGAGTTTGCTCAGAATGATGGTTTCCAGCTTCATCCATGACCCTGCAAAGGACAGGGACTCATCCTATTTTTATGACTGCATAGTATTCCATGGTGTATATGTGCCACATTGTCTTAATACAGTCTATCATTGATGGACATTTGGGTTGGTTCCAAGTCTTTGCTATTGTGAATAGTGCCACAATAAACACATATGTGCATGTGTCTTTATAGTAGCATGATTTCTAATCCTTTGGGCATATACCCAGTAATGGGATGGCTGGGTCAAACGGTATTTCTAGTTCTAGATCCTTGAGGAATTGCCACATTGTCTTCCACAATGGTTGAACTAGTCTACAATCCCACCAACAGTGTAAAAGTGTTCCTATTTCTCCACATCCTCTCCAGCATCTGTTGTTTCTTGACTTTTTAATGATCGCCATTCTAACTGGTGTGAAATGGTATCTCATTGTGGTTTTGATTTGCATTTCTCTGATGGCCAGTGATGATGAGCATTTTTTCATGTGTCTATTGGCT